>NC_091993.1:28645739-28751634 GCF_044704955.1 Pristiophorus japonicus | reverse complement strand
CTTCCCTTTCCCTCTCCCTCCCTCTCCTCTCCCTCCCTCTCCTCTCCCTCCCTCTCTCTCCCTCCCTCCCTCTCTCTCTCTCTCTCTCTCTCTCCCCCCTCTCTCTCTCTCTCTCTCTCCCCCTCCCTCCCCCCTCTCTCTCTCTCTCCCCCTCCCTCCCCCCCTCTCTCTCTCCCTCCCTCCCCCCCTCTCTCTCCCCCCTCCCCCCCCCTCTCTCTCCCCCTCCCTCCCTCTCTCTCTCTCTCTCTCTCTCCCCTCCCGCTCAGCGACACAAACGGCTGCAGAATTCTCCCTGGCTGAAGCACTTTCACACAGGTAGGAAGATGGTTTATTTAATCTTTTCTTGGCTTATAAATGTTTATTCAGGTTGGATTTATTTGTATAATATTTGTAGAAGTATAAATAAGGATTTATTGTCGAATTTAATGAGTTCCCTTCCCCCCCCCTCCCCCCCACCTCGTTCTGGACGCCTAATTTGTAACCTGCGCCTGATTTTTTAATGTGTAGAACAGGTTTTTTCAGTTCTACAAAATTCTTCACTGGCTCCATTCTACTTTAGTTTGGAGTACATTTTCACTGTGGAAACTTTCAAATCAAGCGTCAGTGGCCGGACACGCCCCCTTTTGAAGAAAAAATTCTGTTCTAAACTTGAACTGTTCTACCTGACTAGAACTGCAGAAAAAATAATGTGGAGAATTGCGATTTCTAAAATAGTCCGTTCTCCACCAGTTGCTCCTAAAAATCAGGCGCAAATCATGTGGAAACTTGGGCCCATGATCTTATACATTTCGATAAGATCACCTTTCATGCTTCTGCATTCCAATGAGTAGAGGCCCAACTTACTCAACCTTTCCTCATAAGACAACACCCTCATCTCCGGAATCAACCTAGTGAACCTTCTCCGAACTGCCTCCAAAGCAAGTATATCCTTTCGTAAATATGGAAAGTAAAACTGCACGCAGTATTCCAGGTGTGGCCTCACCAATACCCTGTATAGCTGTAGGAAGACTTCCCTGCTTTTATACTCCATCCCCTTTGTGATAAAGACCAAGATTCCATTGGACATCCTGATCACTTGCTGTACCTGCATACTATCCTTTTGTGTTTCTTGCATAAGTACCCCGATATCGCAATGTGGGCTCGCCTGTGCTGCCCCTGGGCCCACGCCTCTCCTGGGCCCCGATCATGTTGCTCTACAATCTCTCGCCACTCCTTCACCCACAAACAGCAATGTGATAATGACCAGATAATCAGTTTTTTTGTTATGTTGATTGAGGGATAAATATTGGCCAGGACACCGGGAATAACTCCCATGCTCTTCTTCGAAATAGTGCCGTGGGATCTTTTACGCCGACCTGAGAGAGCCGACGGGGCCTCGGTTTGACGTCTCATCCGAAAAACGGCACCTCCGACAGTGCAACGCTCCCTCAGTACTGCACTGGAGTGTCAGCCTAGATTTTTGTGCTCAAGTTCCTGGAATGGGACTCGAACCCACAACCTTCTGACACAGAGGTGAGGGTGCTGCCCACTGAGCTGTAACTGACCAGTGACTGGTCGATGCTGACACTGGGTCCCAGAAATGATGCCGGGCGCACCCCTCCCCCTCCTCTTCCCCTCCCCTCCCAGAATAAAAGTTTGTCACGAAGGATGTACAGCGCAGAAACAAGCCATTCAGCCCAACTGGGAATAAAGAATTCAGGAGAAACTTCTTTACCAGGGAGTGCTTAGACTGTGGAACTCGCTACCATAGGGAGTGGTTGAGGCAACTAGTGTAGATGCGTTTAAGGTATAGCTAGCCAAGTACATGAGGGAGAAAGGAATAGAAGGAAATGTTGATGGAGTTGGATGAAGACGGGTGAGAGGAGGCTGGTATGGAGATTAACCACTGGCATAGATCTGTTGGGCCGACTGGCCTGTTTCTGTGTTGTGAATACTTTGTAATACAGGCCACTTTGTAACTGGTCCGTGCTGGTGTTTATGCCCCTCACAAGCCTCCTCCCACCCCTACTTCATCTAATCCTATCAGAATAACCGACTATTTGTTTCTCTCTCACGTGTTTATCTAGCTTCCCCTTAAAAGCATCGATACTATTCACCTCAACTACTGCAAGTTCCACACTGCGATATGTGTGCGCACTAGGTCCGTGCAGCAGTGCTGGTCTCCAGTCGTCTTGGTTAATCCTTGCCACTGGACCAAGACCTAGCTCTGTCAAGCCCATGTGGTGGCTGGTGTGCAATGGCCATCACACGTTTAAAAAATCCACGCACAGGCATCTTGCACCCTTCAACGTGTAGTTCGGGATCTGGAATATTAGGTCCTTCATTGAAACACCTGTGAACTCATCCCTTTTTAATGTGGAAGCAAGTCATCCTCGAAACGAGGGAATGCCTATGATGATGATGCAAGTTCCACATTCAAACCAATCTCTGGCTAAAGAAGGAGAAAGGTTTGTTTGCACTTATTTTTAATGAAGACCTCCTTTTTACAAGGTGACATCAAGTGACAGTGCAAAGCCTGCAGTGGGGCCTTCCTTATCGAGATGTGTGCATTGGACCCAAAACATAAGAGCTGACCAGTTTGTCTCTGATGAATCACAGAATGGTTACATCACAGAAGGAGGCCATTCAACCCGTTGAGCCCGTGCCGGCTCTCTGCAAGAGCACCTCAGCCAGTCCCACTCCCCCGCCCTTTCCCCGTAACCCTGCTATTTTTTTTTCCTTCAGGTACTTATCCAATTCCCTTTTGAAAGCCACGATTGAGTCTGCCTCCACCGCCCTCTCAGGCAGCACATTCCAGATCCTAACCACTCGCTGCATAAAAACTGTTTTCCCTCATGTCGCCTTTGGTTCTTCTGCCAATCATCTTAAATCTGTGACCTCTGGTTCTCCACCCTTCCGCCAATGGGAACAGTTTCTCTCTATCTACTCTGTCCAGACCCCTCATGATTTTCAACGCCTCGATCAAATCTCCTCTCAACCTTCTCTGCTCCCGGGAGAACAACAACAACTTGTATTTATATAGCGCCTTTAACGTAGTGAAACGTCCCAACGCGCTTCACAAGAGTGTTATGAGATAAAAAATTTGACACCGAGCTACATAAGGAGAAATTAGGGCAGGTGATCAAAGAGGTAGGTTTTAAGGAGCGTCTTAAAGGAGGAAAGAGAGGCGGAGAAGCGGAGAGGTTTAGGCAGGGAGTTCCAGAGCTTGGGGCCGAGGCAACAGAAGGCACGGCCGCCAATGGGACAACCCTAGCTTCTCCAGTCTATCCACGTAACTGAAGTCCCTCATCCCTGGAATCATTCTCGTCAATCCTTTCTGCGCCCTCTGATGATTCAACAGAGATTTTTTTAATAACATTTATTCGGGGGGGAGGCGGGGGGGGAAGCGGGGGTGTATGAATTCACCTGCCATGTACAAAGAAGATTCTAGAAACTCAATCACTTAATTTGACCTGATCGAGAGTCTGTTGCTAGAAGGAATCCCCTCTTCCCCCGCCCGCCCCCTCCCAAAAATAAAACTGTAGCTTTTTGCATGATCTGCGCACCACTTAAGTCTGAATGGAGCGGGGGCATTGTCAGCTTAAAGGTCTTTCTCTCCGTAAGAATGAGTGCCTCTTGTTCCTCGAGCCACATGGTTTGATAGATCCACTGAGCCGCTCTGGCAGCACTACAAAGCCGGAGACTGGGCTGCGTAATCCGAGCCGGCAACTGGACCAAAGGAGCCGATGAAATAGGTGCGGGAAGTGAACTCTCAACATTCGGCAACGTGTCAGGCTTCAAAGACATCAGCAATTATGGTATTTGGTGGCACAGATCAGTCATTTTAAAATCTATAAATCCTTGCAATATTCATTATTACTGAGTTCTTTTTTCTGCCTAACATAGAACAATAAAAAGGACAAAATAAAATTATGGCCATGCGATGCCCATAAACCCCCTCCCTCCCTCTCTCCCCTCCCTTCCTTCCTTCCTACCTCCCTCCCTCCATCCCTTCCTCTCCCTCCCTCCCTTCCTCTCCCTTCCTCCCTCCCTCCCTTCCTCCCTTCTGTTATGTATGCAATAAAGGTTCAAACTGAGTTTAACTAAGCAAGGTACAACCTTGCTCTGCTTTATTTAGGCCCAAAGTGCCTGACTCTCAAAATGGCTGGCCTTTTATATCTGAGCAGCACCATGTGCGTGCTGCTCAGTGGCCTCCAACAATGACACCATCTGGTGGCTACAAACAGAATGTACATGCATGACACCTTCCTTCCTTCCTTCCTCTCTCCATTCCTCCCTCCCCTCTTTTCCTTCCTCCGTCTCCCTCCCTCCCTTCCTCTCCCTCCTTTCCCCCCTTCCTCCCTCCTTTCCTCTCTCTCCCCTCTGCCGTTCCCCTCCCAGCCTTCCCTCCCCCTCACCTCCCTTCCTCTCCCTCCCTCCTTACCCTCTTACCTTCCCTTCCCTTCCCTCCCTTCCTCTCCCTCCCTCCCTACCCTCTTACCTTCCCTGTCCCTTCCTCCCTCCCCTCTTCCCTCCCTTCCTCTCCCTCCTCCTTAGCACAATCGCCTCTGAGTCAGAAGGTTATGGGTTCAAGTCCCACTCCAGGGACGTGAGCACATAAATCTAGGCTGACACTCCCAGTGCAGTGCTGAGGGAGCACCGCACTGTCGGAGGTGCCGTCTTTCAGATGAGACGTTAAACCGAGGCCCCGACTGCTCTCTCAGATGGATGTAAAAGATCCCATGGCACTATTTCGAAGAAGAGCAGGGGAGTTCTCCCCAGTGTCCTGGGGCCAATATTTATCCCTCAATCAACATCACTAAAACAGATTATCTGGTCATTATCACATTGCTGTTTGTGGGAGCTTGCTGTGCGCAAATTGGCTGCTGCGTTTCCCACATGCCAACAGTGACTACACTCCAAAAGTACTTCATTGGCTATAAAGTGCTTTGAGATGTCGGGTAGTCGTGAAAGGCGCAATAGAAATGCAAGCCTTTTTTTCTTTCTTCACAATGATAAGAGGAGCACTGTAAATTATCTCAGCACTCTGTGCAGTATGAAGATTTATGAACAACTACTCCAATTTTTATTGCTATCACTGGCTCCTGGACAGATGTTGCTGTCCACTGGGAGGGAATCAGGCTCAAGTAGGATGCCCTCACCAGTTGAACTGCTGACCAACGCTCCTTGGTCTCCGCTTACACGTCACATGTGAACAACGGATGCTTAGGGCAAGGTACGCAAGGGTTCGGGTAAATGGGTGAAGGGGGTCTCCTTGCTGCTGGGAGCTGGGGCAAGTGGGCATGTGTCCGTGGCATTAAGCTGTAGAATTTGCAACAAATTGATGGTAAAATGGTAATACCACTCTAAGACTAACACTAACCCTCCCCCCGCCCCACATTTGCAGATATTATATACACTGTGCACCCAAAGACCTCACTCTTCTCAGGATCTGGAGAGTGTTGCCTCTGTTATTTTGTTGAACTGAGAAACCAGATGGAGGCTCAAGGCCCAAACTGTTGGACAACATCAAAGGCTGAAGTGTTGGACACAATGGGAGGCTGGTGGAGAGAATGGGGTTCACTTCTGAAATTGGGTTTGAGGGACATTCTTGGGTCACGTTTGAGGGAAAGGAGATTTCGTAGAAACTGAAAATACAGGTATTTGTCTCATGGCACCAACGTTACCGTCATCAACCAGGCCAACATCCCCAGCATTGAAGCACTGACCACACTTGATCAGCTCCGCTGGAAAGGACACATTGTTCGCATGCCAGACACAAGACTCCCAAAGCTAGCGCTCTACTCGGAACTCCTTCACGGCTAACGAGCCCAAGGTGGGCAGAGGAAATGTTTTAAGGACACCCTCAAAGCCTCCCTGATAATGTGCATCATCCCCACTGACATCTGGAAATCCCTGGCCAAAGACCGCCCTAAGTGGAGGAAGTGCATCCGGGAGGACGCTGAGCGCCTCGAGTCTCATCGCCGAGAGCATGCAGAAATCAAGCTCAGGCAACGGAAGGAGCGTGCAGCAAACCAGTCCCACCCACCCTCTTCCTCAACGACTATCTGTCCCACCTGTGACAGGGACTGTGGCTCTCATATTGGACTGTTCAGCCACCTAAGGACTCATTTTTAGAGTGGAAGCAAGTCTTCCTCAATTCCGAGGGACTGCCTATGATGATGACCATGGAAGACACAAACAAAGTACATTCCATTTGCCATTTCATGGTCACCTGATCTCTTGACATTTAAGTAAATGAATTGCTAAATTTTTGTGGTTGATTTCTTTGTGTTGACTGGAAATTCCATCTGGTGATTAATGTCTTTGTTGGGTTAAAGGACAAGCGATCCTGGTGTTGATTAGACAGGCACTCCGAGTGCTCATAAGGACATGTTGCTAATCTTGGCCAGATCACCAGGGATAGACACCAATGGCATTTTCCTCAGGAGCCGGGCAGACGTTGAACCTGAGCTATGTACCAGTGCTTCCTACTGCACAGTCGTGGATCAGCATAAACCGAGGCCAAGCAGCAGGGCAGCTGGCTGCTCTCAGGCTCACACTAACCCCCACAAAGCCCATTTGCAGATATTAGCCACTGACTCCATCCCTCTCCCCAACTCCTGTCTGAGGCTGAACCAGATTGTTCGCAACATAGGTGTCATATTTGACCCTGAAATAAGCTTTTGACCACATATCTGCAGCATAACTAAGACCACCTATTTCCACTTCCGTAACACCGCCCATCCCCGCCCTTGTCTCAGCTCATCTGCTGCTGAAGCCCTCTCCATGCCTTTGCTACCTCTAGACTTGACTATTCCAATGCACTCCTGGCTGGCCTCCCACATTCTACCCTACGTAAACTAGAGGTGATCCAAAACTCGGCTGCCCCGTGTCCTAACTTGCACCGTTCCGTTTAGCCCCTGTGCTCGCTGACCTACATTGGCTTCTGGTTAAACAACGCCTTGATTTCAAAATTCTCATCCTTGTTTTCAAATCCCTTCATGGTCTCGCCTCTCCCTATCTCTGTAATCTCCTCCAGCCCCATAACTGCCCAAGATGTCTGCGCTCCTCTAATTCTGCCCTCCTGAGCATCCCTGAGTATAATCGCTCAACCATTGGTGGCCGTGCCTTCTGTTGCCTGGGCCCCAAGCTCTGGAACTCCCTGCCTAAACCTCCCCGCCTCTCTACCTCTCTTTGCTCCTTCAAGATGTTCCTTAAAACCTACCTCTTTAACCAAACTGCACTAATTTCTAATTATGCGGCTCGGTGTCAAATTTTTATTGCATAATACTCCTGTGAAGTGCCTTGGGACGTTTCACTACGATAATGGCGCTATATAAATACAAGTTGTTGTTGTATTATATACACGGTGCCCCCAAAGACTTATCGCTTCTCAGGAGAGTGTTGACTCAACTTTTTGTTGAATTGAGAAATCAGATGAAGACCCAAGGCCCAAACTGTTGGACAACATCAATGGACAAAGAGTTGAACACAATCGAGACCCAAAGGTTTACGGTGAACAGGAAATAATGATTGGGCAAGCTTGAGTTTTAAATGCCTGAAGTTTGTTGGAGGAAGGGAAGACTGAGGGAAGGTGCTCATCCAATCTGAACGGCCCGAGGATCGGGATTGTGATACCTTTGCCACAACTGCAAGCACACACACATTTATAAGATGGCTCCTTAACAGAACTGTGTCAAATGACCTTGCCACATGATCTTTTATTGTTATTACATCAGTCCACTAGGTGGAGCTCTATTACAGGGATCATCCAACTATTTCAGGCTAGTTGTCGGTGCCTATCGCACCTCCACAGGCAGCTCGTCCTTGGGCAGGATTGAACTTGGGTCACTGGTGACTACCCTCAGGTAAAGAAAAAAGAAAGACTTTGTATTTATATAGTGCCTTTCATGACCACCGGACGACGCAAAGTGCTTTTGTTGTGTAGTCACTGAGGTAAGTTCTGGGAGTGGGAGGGCAGCAGAGGGAGGGTGGGAGTGGGGTGGGGGTGCAGGTCGTGGCTAGCGGGACTATTCCGGCTATGCCCCTGCCGTGGGTTCCTCTGTCTCGTACACACCTCTGTCTCTGTCTCTGTCTCTGTCCCTTCCCCAACCCCGACCTATGCCTTTCCTAAATTGGCCACCAGGGGGTGAGCAAAAGCAGTGCGCAGGGTCAAATTTTTAACCCACCCACCTGATGGAGACTGAGTGAGCGGACACATAGCAACATGCTGCCTACTTACCTGCTTCACACTCCACCCTGTCGGACATTTCCCACTTCAGCCTGCAGGTGGATGAGATGCCCGCCTAAAGCAGGCAGGGGTCTCCTGAACATCTGAAAATCAAGGTCCCATCACATAAAAGGGAGTCCGGTTGCACTGGAACCGAAGCCTGAGCGTGAAGCTTTCCTCCACCCCCCCCAAATTCCCCACCCCCCTCCTCCCCCCACTTCCCCCCACCCCCTCCGCTGAGGCAGGTCTGAGTTATCTGCTCTCTCAAGTGGATGTGAAAGATCCCATAGTTCTATTTCGAAGAAGAACAGGGGAGTTATCTCTGGTGTCCTGGGCCAATATTTATCCCTCAATCAACATCACCTAGAACAGATTATTTGGTCATTATCACATTGCTGTGTGTGGGAGCTTGCTGTGCGCAAATTGGCTGCTGCGTTTCCCACATTACAACAGTGACTACACTCCAAAAGTTCTTCATTGGCTGTAAAGAGCTTTGGGACATCCTGAAGCCGTGAAAGGCGCTATATAAATGCAAGTTCTTTCTTCTTAAAGGCCATCAGTGAACCAGTTGGGTTTTTACAACAATCTAACAGCTTCATAGTCATTTTTATTACTTAGGACAGATTTTTTATGAACTGAAATAAAACTATGACAATATCACAGCTTCATGGTTAGTTTTACTGATATCAGTTTATTGTTATTTTCAGATTGTTAGAAAAATTCAAAGTTTGAAAGTTGTAGGGTGGGATTTGAACTCACGTTCTCCGGATTTATTAGGCCTCTGGATTTACTGATCCAGTAACATAACTACCAATCTGCTAGGAATGTCACTCTGATCACGATCCAAAACCAACTCAAAAGTGCTTCATTGATGCTAAAGTGCTTTGGGCTGTTGAGAAAGTCACTATATAAATGCAAGTTCCTACTTTCTTTCTTCCAGTAAAAACCACCTGATTTGGGGCCCGAATCTGATGAAGGCCCCTGCCCGCCCAAGTGCCGCCTATGACCGCCGAGGTCCCTGACGGTTCTTTGGGCGGGGTTTTCATCATCCAGGTCCCTCGAAGGTCAGCGGGCGGCAAATCTGTGACGTACGCCGCCAATCTGGGCGGCAGTGGGCGGGAGCTCTCATTCTCAGCGGCAGAGGCGCTTGCCGCCCAAGTGCCATCGGGGATGGAGTCAGCGCCCACGGAGGGTCGAAGACCTGAGAAAAAAAAATCATCAACAAAAAAGCTAAACTAAATCCATCGGAATACCTTCAGGGGACTCCATTGAAGTAAGTCGCTGTGATAAAAAATCTAAAAAATGTTTACTAATCTTTTTTTCAGGATCTTCCTACCTCCCATCAGGAGACAGACCAGCCTCCTCGCAGCGATCCGCCCTCATTCTGGCGCCGCCCGCATGAATACGGCACCTCGGCGAGCGGGAGTCCACTTATGCCACTCGGCGGGCGCTTCCCGGCGGCTCTCCCCTCCCGCTCACTCCAGGCCGCCCCGAACGTGGCACTGGGCGGATCTTCCAGAGCAATGCCAGTGGCAGTGGGTGATAAGTCCATCAAATTCGGGCCTTGGTCTCTGAGCGACCAGGGTGTGCGGCGTGGCTCGTTGGTCTACCAGAGCCTTTAATGGGGCCGGTGTGTCCATCAGCCAGCTGGCCTAGTAAGTACACAAGTGAGAGGGCTGTCCTATGAGGAGAGATTGCGTAGAGTGGGCCTGTATTCACTGGGCTTTAGAAGAATGAGAGGTGATCTCAATAAAACGTATGAAATTCTGAAGAGACTTGACAGGGGAGAATGCTTTCCTTTATTAGCCAAGGCATAGAACACAAGAGCAGGGAGGTTGTGCTGGAACTGTATAAAACACTGGTTAGGCCACAGCTAGAGTACTGCGTACAGTTCTGGTCACCGCATTACAGGAAAGATGTGATTGCACTAGAGCGGGTACAGCGGAGATTTATGAGGATGTTGCCGGGACTGGAAAATTTTAGCTATGAGTAAAGATTGGACAGGCTGGGGTTTGTTTTCTTTGGAACAGAGGAGACCGAGGGGAAATTTAATTGAGGTGTATAAAATTATGAGGGCCTAGATAGAATGGATAGGAAGGACCTGTTACCCTTAGCAGAAGGGTCAATAACTAGGGGGCATAGATCTAAAGTAGTTGGTGGAAGGATTAGAGGGGAGATGAGGAAGAAAAATTTCACCAGAGGGTGGTGGGGGTCTGAAACTCACTGCCTGAAAGGGTGGTAGAGGCAGAAACCTTCACCACATTTAAAAAGTACTTGGATGTGAACCTGAAGTGCCGTAACCTACAGGGCTACGGACCGAGAGCTGGAAGATGGGGTTAGGCCGGATAGCTCTTGGTCGGCCGGCGCGGACACGATGGGCTGAATGGCCTCCTTCTGTACCATAATTTTCTATGATTGAATGCTGAGAGGATGTTTCCTCTGGCTGGGGAGTCTAGAACCAGGGGTCACAGTCTCAGGATAAGGGGTCGGCCATTTAGGACTGAGATGAGGAGAAACTTCTTCACTCAGAGGGTCGTGAATCTTTGGAATTCTCGACCCCAGAGGGCTGTGGAGGCTCAGTCGTTGAGTTTATTAAAGATAGAGATCGATAGATTTTTGGATATTAAGGGAGTCAAGGGATATGGGAATAGGGCAGGAAAGTGGAGTTGAGGCCAAGATCAGATCAGCCATGATCTTGTTAAATGGCGGAGCAGGCTCGAAGGGCCGAATGGCCGACTCCTGCTCCTAATTCTTACACAATGAAAGTAGTGGGTTAACGTGAGAAACGGCAGAGGTGCTTTTTCACCATGGGACGCGTATCTTGGGTACTCACCCCAGAGCACTAATATTTCATTTCAAGCAGAGACACTCTACCCGTGGCCTTTGGCACCAGGCCCAGGTGAAAGTATGCCCCACTTAGATGTGGGCGTTTGATGATTAGTAAAAATCCAGCAATTTGAATCAAGTGGAGCGAGGGCGGGGAGGGAGGTGGGGGGGGGGGGATCGCAAAGAGTAACGAGTCAGCGGCAGTCTCTTTGTGTCAGTCTGTTTTATCTCACAGAGCATTGATGGCAAATATGTTAATCCCGGCAGTGTCGAGGCCTTTTCAGTTGCACTTTTCTGCTGCAGGGCTCGTCTGTTCCGAGAACAAACAAAGAGGAGAGAGAGAGAGACGGGAAAAAAATAGGGCGGGGGGGCAGGGGGAGAATATGTCACACAGACTTTGACTTGTCAAAATCTGCCCGCTTCAGCCAAGCCCGTGGGCATTTGTCATCTGCCCCAGAGTCTCAGTATCGCTGGGCTCTGCCCACGCTTCTGCTGTCTGGCGGCAGCCTGTCAATGCCTGGCGACTGTGGGTCTGCCGCTTTGACACTGGAAACAAGCGAGGGAGGGAAGAGAATAAAAGCACAGGCTGTGTTAGGTCATGATTTCAAAGTCACAATGGTGCAACAGGCAGGCTGCCGAGTCTGCCGATGGGTCAGCGGCCTTATCCTTATCCAGTTGAGCCGTGCAGTCCCTCACTTGGAGTCTGGGTCGGGGCCGAGTCGCTCATTCGAAGCCGAGGAAGAGCATCCGGGAGGGCGCTGAGCACCTCGAGTCTCGTCGCCGAGAGCGTGCAGAAAGCAAGCGCAGGCAGCGGAAGGAGCGTGCGGCAAACCAGACTCCCCACCCACCCTTTCCTCCAACCACTGTCTGTCCCACCTGTGACAGAGACTGTAATTGCCATATTGGACTGTTCAGTCACCTGAGAACTCACTTTTCGAGTGGAAGCAAGTCTTCCTCGATTTCGAGGGGCTGCCTATGACGATGATGATGACAGTGAGAATGACCACAATTGGCCAAAGCGCCCTCGGGTTTAGGCAAGGGGAAAAATCTCATCATTAAAAGCATTTTCGGGATGTGGGCATTGCTGGCAAGGCTGGCATTTATTGCCCCATCGTGAGTTGCCCCGACTGCATGACTTACTGGACCATGTCAAGGAGCAGCAAGGAGTCAACACCGTTGCTGTAGTACTGGAGACACATACATCGGCCCAGGCCGGGTAAGGACGGGAAGGTTCCCTCCCTAAAGTGTATCTACCGTGGCTCAGTGGGCGGCACTCTTGCCTCTGAGCCAGAAGGTTGTGGGTTCATAATCCCACTCCAAATACTTGAGCACATTAAATGTAAGCTGACACTCCCAGTGCAGTGCTGAGGGAGTGCCGCACTGTCGGAGATGCTGTCTTTCGGCTGAGACGTTAAGGTGAGGCCATGTCTCGCCTCATGGCCATGGCCACTATTCCGAAGAAGAGCAACGGGAGTTCTCCCTGTTGTCCTGGCCAATATTTAATCCCTCAATCAATGTCACAAAATAAACCAGATTACCTGACCATTATCACATTGTCGCTGTTTATGGGAGCTTGCTATGCACAAACTGGCTGCCGTATTTCCTTCATTACAACAGTGACTGTACTTCATTGCCTGCAAAGAGCTTTGGGACATCCTGAAGCCGTTAAAGGCACTATATAAATGCAAGTTCTTTCTTCTTAAAGGCCATCAGTGAACAAGTTGGGTTTTTACCACAATCTAACATCTTCATAGTAATTTTTATTACGAATGACAGATTTTTTATGAACTGAAGTAAAACTGTGGCAGTATCTCAGCTTCATGGTAAGTTTTACTAATATCTGTTTATTTTTATTTCCAGATTTTTAGAAAAATTCAAAGTCTGAAAGTTCAGGGTACGATTTGAACTCACATTCTCTGGATTTATTAATCCAGGTCTCTGGATTTACTGATCCAGTAATATGCTAAGAATGTCACTCTGATCTATCCTTTCCCACATTACAACAATGACAGCGAGACCTGGGTGGCATGGTACATCAGTCATTGAAAGTTGGCATACAGGTACAGCAGGCGGTGAAGAAGGCAAATGGTATGTTGGCCTTCATAGCTAGGGGATTTGAGTATAGGAGCAGGGAGGTCTTGCTGCAGTTGTACAGGGCCTTGGTGAGGCCCCACCTGGAATATTGTGTTCAGTTTTGGTCTCCTAATCTGAGGAAGGATGTTCTTGCTATTGAGGGAGTGCAGCAGAGGTTTACCAGACTGATTCCAGGGATGGCTGGACTAACATATGAGGAGAGACTGGATTAACTGGGCCTTTATTCACTGGAGTTTAGAAGGATGAGAGGGGATCTCATAGAAACATATAAGATTCTGACTGGACTGGACAGGCTAGATGCGGGAAGAATGTTCCCGATGTTGGGGCAGTCCAGAACCAGGGGACACAGTCTTAGGATAAGGGGCAGGCTGTTTAGGACTCAGAGAGTTGTTAACCTGTGGAATTCCCTGTCGCAGAGAGTTGTTGATGCCAGTTCATTGGATATATTCAAGAGGGAGTTCGATATGGTCCTTACGGCTAAAGGGATCAAGGGGTATGGAGAGAAAGCAGGAAAGGAGTACTGAAGGAATGATCAGCCATGATCTTATTGAATGGTGGTGCAGGCTCAAAGGGCCAAATGGCCTACTCCTGCACCTATTTTCTATGTTTCTATGTGACTACACTCCAAGAGTACGTCATTGGCTGTAAAGCCGGTGGTCGTGAAAGGCGCTATATAAATGCAAGTTATTTTCTTTCTTTTCAATGCCGCCTTTCCCCATCATGTCAGAATGGAGGGCGTCGGGTCAGGAGACCATCAGCTTCAACAGCGATGCCCTGTGTAGCTAAATTGGCAACAGACTCACGTCTTTAGTCCGAAGTTCGAAGAAGGAGGAGGAGCAGAGTAGAGAGAGAAAAAAATCTGTCCAGAAAAAGTTTAAGAAAAGGACGTGAACTGCTTACAGTAACTTCAGGGTGCAACTTAACAAGGCAGAGGGAAAGTATGTGACCACGGAGCTGCTTGTCACCAATCAAAAGCGTACCCCCGGGGCAAATGTCAGATCACTGAGGCATGGAGAGTATTCTGTCGAGTGAATAATAAACAATGTTTTATAAAGTAATGAGCTGGTCCTGTCCCGATCGAGTTACCAACTTGGTTTCTCCTTACACAGATTTGGGAGCGGTGAAGAATTTGTTATGAAATGGGAGTATTGCACAGTTATTCCAGATACACCCATGGCTGCTCAATTAGACAGCGCAACTTAAACAAAGGATAACTTAAATAATCGGCAATCAGGGTCTTCATATACAAAAGCAAAAAAACTGTGGAATCTGAAATAAAAACAGAATGCTGGAAATCTCGACGGGGCAGACAGCATCTGTGGAGAGAGAAACAGAGTTAATGTTTCATAGAAACATAGAAAATAGGTGCAGGAGTAGGCCATTCAGCCCTTCGAGCCTGCATCACCATTCAATATGATCATGGCTGATCATGCAACTTCAGTACCCCATTCCTGCTTTCTCTCCAAACCCCTTGATCCCTTTAGCCGTGAGGGCCACATCTAACTCCCTTTTGAATATATCTAACGAACTTGCCCCAACAACTTTCTGTGGTAGAGAATTCCACATGCCCACAACTCTCTGAGTGAAGAAGTTTCTCCTCATCTCAGTCCTAAATGGCTTACCCCTTTTCCTTAAACTGTGACCCCTGGTTCTGGATTTCCCCAACAACAGGAACACCCTTCCTGCATCTAACCTGTATCATTGCACTTTGATGACCCTTCGTCAGAAGTCTTCACATAACTTGTCAATGTAAAAAGAAAGACGTACATTTCTATAGCATTTTTCACGACCACTGGACATCTCAAAGTGCTTTACAGCCAATGAAGTACTTTTTTGAAGTGTGGTCACTGTTGTAATGTGGATAGCTCATGCTGAGCAGCGCCCTTCGGTGTGATGGTGAGAGATCCGGGGCGTGGGAAGTGGGTGAGAGATTTGAGGTAATGCTTCCCTCTCACAGACTGAGGGCAGGCATTGGGATGGTCACACGACATGCAGGCCATGACCCTGACCAATGAATCCACTGCAGACCCAATCCACGTCCGGACCGGGGTCAAGCAGGGCTGCATCATCGCACCAACGCTCTTCTCGATCTTCCTCGCCGCCATGCTCCATCTCACTCTCAACAAGCTCCCCGCTGGAGTGGAACTAAACTATAGAACCAATGGGAACCTGTTCAACCTTCGTCGTCTTCAGGCTAGATCATAGGTCTTCCCATCCTCTGTCATCGAACTACAGTATGCGGACGACGCTTGCATCTGCGCACATTCAGAGGCTGAACTCCAAGCCATTGTTAAAATCTTCACTGAGGTGTACGGAAGCATGGGCCTTACATTAAACATCCATAAGACAAAGGTCCTCCACCAACCTGACCCCATCACATAGCACTGCCCCCCAGTTATCAAACTCCATGGCGCAGCCTTGGACAACGTGGACCACTTTCCATACATCGGAAGCCTATTATCAGCAAGGGCAGACATCGACGACAAGGTCCAACGTCGCCTCCAGTGCACCAGCGCAGCCTTCGGTCGCCTGAGGAAGAGAGTGTTTGAAGACTAGGACCTCAAATCTGGCACCAAGCTTATGGTCTACAGGGCAGTAGTGATACCCGCCCTCCTATATGGCTCAGAGGTGTGGACTATATACAGTAGACACCTTAAATCGCTGGAGAAATACCACCAACGCTGCCTCCGCAAGATCCTGCAAATCCCCTGGGAGGACTGACGCACCAACGTCAGTGTTCTCAATCAGGCCAACATCCCCTGCATCGAAGCACTGACCACACTCGACCAGTTCCGTTGGGCAGGTCACATCGTTCGCATGCCCCACACAAGACTCCCAAAGCAAGCGCTCTACTCGGAACTCCTACACGGCAAGCGAGCCCCAGATGGGCAGAGGAAACGTTTCAAGGACACCCTCAAAGCCTCCTTGATAAAATGCAACATCCCCACCGACACCTGGGAGTCCCTGGCCAAAGACCGTCCTAAGTGGAGGAAGAGCATCCAGGAGGGCGCTGAGCACCTCGAGTCTCGGCCGAGAGCATGCAGAAAACAAGTGCAGGCAGCGGAAGGAGCGTGTGGCAAACCAGTCTCACCCACCCTTTCCTCCAACCACTGTCTGTCCAACCTGTGACAGAGACTGTAATTCCCGTATTGGACTATACAGCCACCTGAGAACTCACTTTTGGAGTGGAAGCAAGTTTTCCTCGATTCCGAGGGACTGCCTATGATGATGATGATGAATGTGGAAAACACGGAAGCCAATTTGCACACAGCAAGCTCCCACAAGCAGTGATATGATGATGACCAATTTGCTTTAGTGATGTTGATTGAGGGATAAATATTTGCCCCAGGACACTGGTGACAACTCCCCCTGCTCTTCTTCAAAAATATTGCCATGGGATCTCTTACCTCCACCTGAGAGAGCGGGCTTAATGTCTCATCCAAAAAATGGTACCTCCCTCAGTATGTCACTGGAGTGTCAGCCTAGATTTTTGTGTCCATCTCCCTGGAGTGGGACTTGAACCCACAAGCTTTTAACTCAGAGGCAAGAGCGCTGCCCACTTAGCCACAGCTGACACAGCAAAGTACACAGGGAGCACATCACAAGATCATTACAGATTACAGCCATGATCTCATTGAATAGCAGAACAGGCTTGAGGGGCCCCGTGGCCTACTCCTGTTCTTACGTTCCTCGATCTCAGTTATCCGGGAAGACACTGCAGTCTCGCCGCTACAGCCCACAATCGGTTCTTAATTGATTCCAGGGACTTTATTTGCACTTACGAACAGAAAGAGGCCATTCAGCCTCTCGAGCATGCTCTGCCATTCAAGCAGATCATGGCTGATCTGCACCTCAACCCCATTTACCCTCTTTCACGCCACACCCCTTGATACCCTCAGCGAACAAAAATCTATTGCTGTATTGAATGCTCCAATTGTCTCCCAGCATCCACGGCCTTTTGGGGAGGGAGTCCCAGATTTGTACCACCGTTTGTGTGAGAAAGTGCTGCCCGATTTCACTCCTCAACAGCCCAGCTCTAATTTTAAGATTATGTCCCTTTGTTCTGGATTCCCCCTCCAGAGGAATTGGTTTTCCGTATCTATCTTATCGAATCCTTTGATCATTTAGACACCTCGGTCAGATTACCCTTCGATCTTCTGAATTCAAAGGAATACAACAACAACAACTTGTATTCATATAGCGCCTTTAATGTAGTAATACATCCCAAGGTGCTTCACAGGAGCGTCATAAGACAAAACATTTAACATCGAGCCACATAAGGAGAAATTAACGCTGATGACCAAAAGCTTGGTCAAAGAGATCGGTTTTAAGGAGCGTATTAAAGGAGGAGAGAGAGAGGCGGAGAGGTTTAGGGAGGGAGTTCCAGAGCTTGGGGCCCAGGCAACAGAAGGCACGGCCACCAATCGCTGAGCGATTATAATCAGGAATGCTCAAGAGGCCAGAATTAGAGGAACGCAGACATCTCAGCAGGGGGGGGGATTGTGGGGCTGGAGGAGATTACAGAGATAGGGAGGGGCGAGGCCACGGAGGGATTTGAAAACAAGGATGAGAAGGATTAACTCTCAGACATCTACTTTCACGACTGAAGAGCCCCGGTTTCTCTGGTCGAGCTGGGACACCTCTGGCTGGGGTTGGGGAGGGGGATGGTGGCATACCATGTGACCTCGCTAAGTTGTTGTAGGATTGACGCAGCTTTGCTACTGTTGGAAGCTCTGTGTTTCAGATGCGATGTTAAGCTGTCCGTCTTGGTGACTGGCGATGGTCCTCTGGCACTAATCACAGAGAGCCAGGGTTGGGAATTCCAGGGGCCGAACTGCCACTGATCCCAGGGAATCGTTCACCCCTTCCCCCGACACCGTCCCGCCCCCGTACCGACACCGCCCCGACACCGCCCCCGACACCGCCCCGACACCGCCCCCGACACCGCTCCCGAGACCGCCTCGACACTGCCCCGCCCCCGACACCGCCCTCGACACCGCCCCCGACACCGCCCCGACACCGTCCCTGACACCGCTCCCGAGACCGTCCCGACACTGCCCCGCCCCCGACACCGCCCCGACACCGCCCCACCCCGCCCTCGACACCGCCCCCGACACCGTCCCGCCCCCGTACCAACACCGCCCCGACACCGTCCCCGACACCGCCCCCGACACCGCCCCCGACACCGCCCCCGACACCGCCCCGACACCGCCCCACCCCGCCCTCGACACCGCTCCCGACACCGTCCCGCCCCCGTACCAACACCGCCCCGACACCGCCCCCGACACCGCCCCCGACACCGCCCCCGACACTGCCCCGACACCGCCCCGCCCCCGTACCGACACCGCCCCGACACTGCCCCCGACACCGCCCCGCCCCCGACACCGCCCCGACACCGCCCCGCTCCCGAGACCGCCCCGACACTGCCCCGCCCCCGACACCGCCCCGACACCGCCCCACCACGCCCTTGACACCGCCCCCGACACCATCCCGCCCCCGTACCGACACCGCTCCGGCACCGCCCCCGACAGCGCCCCGACACCACACCCGACACCGCTCCCGAGACCGCCCCGACACTGCCCCGCCCCCGACACCGCCCCGACACCGCCCCACCCCGCCCTCGACACCGCCCCCGACACCGTCCCGCCCCCGTACCGACACCGCCCCGACACCGCCCCCGACACTGCCCCGTCCCCGCCCTCGACACCGCCCCCGACAACGCCCCGCCCCCGACACCGCCCCGCCCCGACACCGTCCCGACACCGCCCCGCCCCCGACACCGCCCCGCCCCCGACACCGCCCCGCCCCCGACACCTCCCCGCCCCGCCCCAACAACGCCCCGCCCCTGACACCGCCCCCGACACCTCCCCGCCCCGCCCCCGATACCGACCCTGACACCGCCCCCGACACCGCCCTGCCCCCGACACAGTCCCGCCCCCGTACCGACACCACCCCCAACACCGTCCCGCCCCCGTACCGACACCGCCCCGACCCCGACACCGCCCCGCCCCCGACACCGACCCTGACACCGCCCCCGACACCGCCCTGCCCCCGACACCGCCCCACCCCGCCCTCGACACCGCCCCCGACACCGTCCCGCCCCCGTACCGACACCGCCCCGACACCGCCCCCGGCACCGCCCCCGGCACCGCCCCCGACGTGTCACCCCTTCCCCATGGCCCTCACATCAACAGGAGGAGGCATTCCTTTTCATCTAACTCCTCCTCCTCCATCCCCATTTTCTCTCTTTGCACAAGGACTCTGAGGGTAGGGGGGGAATTGCCCTTCAGAAAAAAGCTCTTCGAGGTGGTAACGGGGCAGTAAGGTCCCAATGTCCCATTACTGCCTGGTGGCGACCCACTTTTCAGCCTCGCGGGGGAAATTGTGCAGCCTCCGCCGGTCGGTGTCCCCACCAGCTTCGCAAGTCAAGGAGCTGCCGGTGGCTGGGCGCATTACCGCCACCGCCGCCGCAATTTTATTTTGATTGTTGGCCGACACTGTCCCCGACACCGCCCCCGAGACCGCCCCCGAGACCGCCCCGACACTGCCCCGACCCCGACACCGCCCCGCCCCAGACACCGCCGCGACACCGCCCCGCCCCCGACACCGCCCCGCCCCCGACACCGCCCCGACACCGCCCCGCCCCCGACGCCGCCCCGACACCGCCCCGCCTCCGACACCGCCCCGCCCCCGACACCGCCCCGACACCGCCCCGCCCCCGACGCCGCCCCGACACCGCCCCGCCTCCGACACCGCCCCGCCCCCGACACCGCCCCGACACCGCCCCGCGCCCGACACCGTCCCGACACCGCCCCGCCCCCGACACCGCCCCGACACCGCCCCGCGCTCGACACCGCCCCGCCCCCGACACCGCCCCGACACCGCCCCGCGCCCGACACCGCCCCGACACCGCCCCGACACCGACACCGCTCCGCCCCGACACCGCCCCGATGCCGCCCCGCCCCCGACACCGCCCCGACACCGCCCCGACACCGACACCGCCCCGCCCCGACACCGCCCCGATGCCGCCCCGCCCCGACACCGCCCCGATGCCGCCCCGCCCCCGACACCGCCGCGCCCCCGCCCCTGACACCGCCCTCGATACCGCCCTCGACACCGCCCCGACACCGCCCCGACACCGCCCCCGACACCGCCCCGACACCGCCCCTCGATACCGCCCCGCGCCCGCCCCGACACCGCCCCGCCCCCGACACCTCCCCGCCCCGCCCCAACACCGCCCCGCCCCTGACACCGCCCCCGACACCGACCCGCCCCGCCCCAACACCGCCTCTGACACCGCCCTGACACCACCCCGCCCCCGACACCGCCCTGCCCCCGACACCGACCCTGACACCGTCCCCGACACCGCCCCGCTCCCGAGACCGCCCCGACACTGCCCCGCCCCGACACCGCCCCGACACCGCCCCACCCCGCCCCCGCCCCGACACCGCCCCGACACCGCCCCACCCCGCCCTCGACAACGCCCCGACACCGCCCCGACACCGCCCCGCCCTCGACACCGCCCCCGACACCGCTCCCGACACCGCCCCCAACACCGCCACCGACACCGCCCCCGACACCGCACCCGACACCGCCCCCGACACCGCCCCCGACACCGCACCTGACACCGCCCCCGACACCGCACCTGACACCGCCCCCGACACCGCACCTGACACCGCCCCCGACACCGCCCCCGACACCGCCCCGAAACCGCGCCCCGAAACCGCCCCCGACACCGCCACCGACACCGCCCCCGACACCGCCCCCGACACCGCCCCGACACCGCATCTGACATCGCCCCCGACACCGCCCCGACACCGCCTCTACACCGCACCCGACACCGCCCCCGACACCGCCCCGACACCGCCCCGACACCGCATCTGACACCGCCCCCGACACCGCCCCGACACCGCCTCTACACCGCCCCCGACACCGACCCGACACCGCCCCCGACACCGCCCCGCTCCGGAGACCGCCCCGACACCGCCCCGACACTGCCCCGCCCCCGACACCGCCCTCGACACCGCCCCCGACACCGCCCCGACACCGCCCCCGACACCGCTCCCGAGACCGTCCCGACACTGCCCCCGACACCGCCCCGACACCGCCCCACCCCGCCCTCGACACCGCCCCCGACACCGTCCCGCCCCCGTACCGACACCGCCCCGACACCGCCCCCGACACCGCCCCCGACACCGCCCCGCCCCCGACACCGCCCCGACACCGCCCCGCCCCCGTACCGACACCGCCCCGACACCGCCCCCGACACTGCCCCCGACACCGCCCCGCCCACGACACCGCCCCGACACCGCCCCACCACGCCCTCGACACCGCCCCCGACACCGTCCCTTCCCCGTACCGACACCGCAACGGCACCGCCCCCGACACCGCCCCGACAGCGCACCCGACACCGCTCCCGAGACCGCCCCGACACTGCCCCGCCCCCGACACCGCCCCGACACCGCCCCACCCCGCCCTCGACACCGCCCCCGACACCGTCCCTTCCCCGTACCGACACCGCAACGGCACCGCCCCCGACACCGCCCCGACAGCGCACCCGACACCGCTCCCGAGACCGCCCCGACACTGCCCCGCCCTCGACACCGCCCCCGACACCGTCCCGCCCCCGTACCGACACCGCCCCGACACCGCCCCCGACACTGCCCCGTCCCCGCCCTCGACACCGCCCCCGACAACGTCCCGCCCCGACACCGCCCCGCCCCCGACACCGCCCCGACACCGCCCCGCCCCCGACACCGCCCCGCCCCCGACGCCGCCGCGCCCCCGCCCTGACACCGCCCCACCCCTGACACCTCCCCGCCCCGCCCCAACAACGCCCTGCCCCTGACACCGCCCCCGACACCTCCCCGCCCCGCCCCAACACCGCCCCTGACACCGCCCCGACTCCGCCCCGACACCGCCCCGCCCCCAACACCGACCCTGACACCGCCCCCGACACCGCCCCGCCCCCGACACCGTCCCGCCCCCGTACCGACACCGCCCCCAACACCGCCTCCGACACCGCCCCCGACACCGCCCCGACCCCGACACCGCCCCAGCCCGCCCTCGACACCGCCCCCGACACCGCCCCGCCCTCGACACCGCCCCCGACACCGTCCCGCCCCCGTACCGACACCGCCCCGACACCGCCCCCGGCACCGCCCCCGACGTGTCACCCCTTCCCCATGGCCCTCACATCAACAGGAGGAGGCATTCCTTTTCATCTAACTCCTCCTCCTCCATCCCCATTTTCTCTCTTTGCACAAGGACTCTGAGGGTAGGGGGGGAATTGACCTTCAGAAAAAAGCTCTTCGAGGTGGTAACGGGGCAGTAAGGTCCCAATGTCCCATTACTGCCTGGTGGCGACCCACTTTTCAGCCTCGCGGGGGAAATTGTGCAGCCTCCGCCGGTCGGTGTCCCCACCAGCTTCGCAAGTCAAGGAGCTGCCGGTGGCTGGGCGCATTACCGCCACCGCCGCCGCAATTTTATTTTGATTGTTGGCCGACACTGTCCCCGACACCGCCCCACCCCCGACACCGTCCCTGACACCGCCCACGACACCGCCCCCAACACCGCCCCGCCCCCGACACCGCCCCGCTCCCGAGACCACCCCGACACTGCCCCGCCCCCGCCCCCGCCCCGACACCGCCCCGACACCGCCCCACCCCGCCCTCGACAACGCCCCAACACCGCCCCGACACCGCCCCGCCCTCGACACCGCCCCCGACACCGCTCCCGACACCGCCCCCAACACCGCCACCGACACCGCCCCCGACACCGCACCCGACACCGCACCCGACACCGCCCCCGACACCGCCCCGACACCGCCCCCGACACCGCCCCGACACCGCCCCCGACACCGCACCTGACACCGCCCCCGACACCGCCCCCGACACCGCCCCGAAACCGCGCCCCGACACCGCCCCCGACACCGCCCCGACACCGCCCCGACACCGCCCCCGACACCGCCACCGACATCGCCCCCGACACCGCCCCCGACACCGCCCCGACACCGCCCCGACACCGCCCCCGACACCGCCCCGACACCGCATCTGACACCGCCCCCGACACCGCCCCGACACCGCCTCCGACACCGACCCGACACCGCCCCCGACACCGCCCCGCTCCGGAGACCGCCCCGACACCGCCCCGACACTGCCCCGCCCCCGACACCGCCCTCGACACCGCCCCCGACACCGCCCCGACACCGCCCCCGACACCGCTCCCGAGACCGTCCCGACACTGCCCCGCCCCCGACACCGCCCCGACACCGCCCCACCCCGCCCTCGACACCGCCCCCGACACCGTCCCGCCCCCGTACCGACACCGCCCTGACACCGCCCCCGACACCGCCCCCGACACCGCCCCGCCCCCGACACCGCCCCGACACCGCCCCGCCCCCGTACCGACACCGCCCCGACACCGCCCTCGACACTGCCCCCGACACCGCCCCGCCCCCGACACCGCCCCGACACTGCCCCGCCCCCGACACCGCCCCGACACCGCCCCACCACGCCCTCGACACCGCCCCCGACACCGTCCCTTCCCCGTACCGACACCGCAACGGCACCGCCCCCGACACCGCCCCGACAGCGCACCCGACACCGCTCCCGAGACCGCCCCGACACTGCCCCGCCCCCGACACCGCCCCGACACCGCCCCACCCCGCCCTCGACACCGCCCCCGACACCGTCCCGCCCCCGTACCGACACCGCCCCCGACACTGCCCCGTCCCCGCCCTCGACACCGCCCCCGACAACGCCCCGCCCCGACACCGCCCCGACCCGACACCGCCCCGCCCCCGACACCGCCCCGACACCGCCCCGCCCCCGACACCGCCCCGCCCCCGACACCGACCCTGACACCGCCCCCGACACCGCCCCGCCCCCGACACCGTCCCGCCCCCGTACCGACACCGCCCCCAACACCGCCTCCGACACCGCCCCCGACACCGCCCCGCCCCCGACACCGTCCCGCCCCCGTACCGACACCGCCCCCAACACCGCCCCCGACACCGCCCCCAACACCGCCCCCGAGACTGCCCCCGACACCGCCCCGACACTGCCCCGACCCCGACACCGCCCCGCCCCCGACACCGCCCCCGACACCGCCCCCGACACCGCTCCCAAGACCGCCCCGACACTGCCCCGCCCCCGACACCGCCCCGACACCGCCCCACCCCGCCCTCGACACCGCCCCCGACACCGTCCCGCCCCCGTACCGACACCGCCCCGACACCGCCCCCGACACTGCCCCGTCCCCGCCCTCGACACCGCCCCCGACAACGCCCCGCCCCCGACACCGCCCCGCCCCGACACCGTCCCGACACCGCCCCGCCCCCGACACCGCCCCGCCCCCGACACCGCCCCGCCCCCGACACCGCCCCGCCCCGACACCTCCCCGCCCCGCCCCAACAACGCCCCGCCCCTGACACCGCCCCCGACAACTCCCCGCCCCGCCCCCGACACCGACCCTGACACCGACCCCGACACCGCCCCGCCCCCGACACCGACCCTGACACCGCCCCGACACTGCCCCGACCCCGACACCGCCCCGCCCCCGACACCACCCCGACCCCGACACCGCCCCGCCCCCGACACCGACCCTGACACCGCCCCGACACTGCCCCGACCCCGACACCGCCCCGCCCCCGACACCGACCCTGACACCGCCCCCGACACCGCCCTGCCCCCGACACCGTCCCGCCCCCGTACCGACACCACCCCCAACACCGTCCCGCCCCCGTACCGACAACGCCCCGACACCGCTCTCGACACCGTACCCTGACACCGCCCCGACACCGCCCTCGACACCGCCCCGCCCCCGACACCGCCCCGACCACGCCCCGACACCGCCCCGACACCGCTCTCGACACCGCCCCCGACACCACCACCGACACCGCCCCGACACCGCCCCGACACAGCTCTCGACACCGCCCCGACACCGCCACGCCACAGCTCTCGACACCGCCCCCGACACCGCCCCGCCCCCGCCCCCGACACCGCCCCGACACAGCTCTCGACACCGCCCCCGACACCGCCCCCGACACCGCCCCGACAACGCTCCCGACACCGCCCCGCCCCCGACGCCACCCCGACACCGCCCCGACACCGCACCTGACACCGCCCCGTCACCGCCCCCGACACCGCCCCAACACAGCCCCGACACCGCCCCCGACACCGCCCCGACACCGTCCCCGACACCGCCCCGACACCGCCCCCGACACCGCCCCGACACCGCCCCGACACCGCATCTGACACCGCCCCCGACACCGCCTCTACACCGCCCCCGACACCGACCCGACACCGCCCCCGACAACGCTCCGCCCCCGACACCGCCCCGACACCGCACTCGACACCGCCCCCGACACCGCCCCGCCTTCGACACCGCCCCCGACACCGCCCCGACACCGCTCCCGACACCACCCCGCCCCCGACACCGACCCCGACGCTGCCCCGACACCGCCCCGACACTGCCCCGACACCACCCCCGACACCGCCCCCGTACCGACAACGCCCCGACACCGCTCTCGACACCGTACCCTGACACCGCCCCGACACCGCCCTCGACACCGCTCCGCTCCCGAGACCGCCCCGGCACATTCCCTGATACCGCCCTCGACACCGCCATGACACCGCCCCCGACACCGCCCCCGACACCGCCCCGACACCGCCCCGACACCGCCCCGACAACGCTCCCGACACCGCCCCGACCACGCCCCGACACCGCCCCGACACCGCCCCCGACACCGCCCCCGACACCGCCCCGACACCGCCCCCGACACCGCCCCCGACACCGCCCCCGACACCGCCCCGACACCGCTCCCGACACCGCCCTCGACACCGCCCCCGACACCGCCCCGCTCCGGAGAACGCCCCGCCCCCGACACCACCCGCCCCCGACACCGACCCGACACCGCCCCGCTCTGGAGACCGCCCCGACACCGCCCCGCTCTGGAGACCGACCCGACACCGCCCCCGACACCGACCCGACGCCGCCCCCGACACCGCCCCGCTCCGGAGACCGCCCCGACACCGCCCCGACACCGCCCCGCTCTGGAGACCGCACCGACACCGCTCCGACACCGCCCCGCCCTCGACACCTCCCCCGACACCGCCCCGACACCGCCCCCGACACCGCCCCCGACACCGCCCCCGACACCGCCCCGACACCGCCCCGACACAGCTCTCGACACCGCCCCGACACAGCTCTCGACACCGCCCCGACACCGCCCCGACACAGCTCTCGACGCCGCCCCGACACCGCCCCGCCCCCGACACGGCCCCGACACCGCCCCGCCCCCGACACGGCCCCGACACCGCCCCGCTCCGGAGACCGCCCCGAAACTGCCCCGCCCCTGACACCGCCCTGACACCGCCCCGCCCCCGACACCGACCCTGACACCGCCCCGACACGGCCCCGCCCCGCCCCGACACGGCCCCGCCCCCGATACCACCCCGCCCCTGACACCGCCCCCGACACCGCCCTCGACGCCGCCCCCGACACCGCCCCGACACCGCCCCGCCCCCGACACCGCCCCGACACCGCCCTGACACCGCCCCGCCCCCGACACCGCCCCCGACACCGCCCCCGTCACCGTCCCGACCCCGCCCTCCACTCTGCCCCGACACTGCCCCGCCCCCGACACCGCCCCGCCCCCGGCACCACACCGACCCCGACACCGCCCCCGACACCGCCCCGACACCACTCTCGACACCGTCCCCGACACCACCCCCGACACCGCCCCGACACCGCTCCCGACACCGCCCCCGAAGCCGCCCCGACACCGCTCCGCTCCCGACACCGCTCCCGACACCGCCCAGCCCCCGACACCGCCCCCGAAGCCGCCCCGACACCGCTCCCGACACCGCCCAGCCCCCGACGCCGCCCCCGACACCGCCCCGCTCCGGAGAACGCCCCGCCCCCGACACCACCCCGCCCCCGACACCGACCCGACACCGCCCCCGACACCGCCCCGCTCTGGAGACCGCCCTCGACACCTCCCCCGACACCGCCCCGACACCGCCCCCGACACCGCCCCGACACCGCTCCCGACACCGCCCAGCTCCCGACACCGCCCCCGAAGCCGCCCCGACACCGCTCCGCCCCCGACACCGACCCGACACCGCCCCCGACACCGCTCCGCCCCCGACACCGACCCGACGCCGCCCCCGACACCGCCCCGCTCCGGAGACCGCCCCGACACCGCCCTCGACGCCGCCCCCGACACCGCCCCGACACCGCCCCGCCCCCGACACCGCCCCGACACCGCCCTGACACCGCCCCGCCCCCGACACCGCCCCCGACACCGCCCCCGTCACCGTCCCGACCCCGCCCTCCACTCTGCCCCGACACTGCCCCGCCCCCGACACCGCCCCGCCCCCGGCACCACACCGACCCCGACACCGCCCCCGACACCGCCCCGACACCACTCTCGACACCGTCCCCGACACCACCCCCGACACCGCCCCGACACCGCTCCCGACACCGCCCCCGAAGCCGCCCCGACACCGCTCCGCTCCCGACACCGCTCCCGACACCGCCCAGCCCCCGACACCGCCCCCGAAGCCGCCCCGACACCGCTCCCGACACCGCCCAGCCCCCGACGCCGCCCCCGACACCGCCCCGCTCCGGAGAACGCCCCGCCCCCGACACCACCCCGCCCCCGACACCGACCCGACACCGCCCCCGACACCGCCCCGCTCTGGAGACCGCCCTCGACACCTCCCCCGACACCGCCCCGACACCGCCCCCGACACCGCCCCGACACCGCTCCCGACACCGCCCAGCCCCCGACACCGCCCCCGAAGCCGCCCCGACACCGCTCCGCCCCCGACACCGACCCGACACCGCCCCCGACACCGCTCCGCCCCCGACACCGACCCGACGCCGCCCCCGACACCGCCCCGCTCCGGAGACCGCCCCGACACCGCCCCGCTCTGGAGACCGCCCCGACACCGCTCCGACACCGCCCCGCCCTCGACACCTCCCCCGACACCGCCCCGACACCGCCCCCGACACCGCCCCCGACACCGCCCCGACACAGCTCTCGACACCGCCCCGACACCGCCCCGACACAGCTCTCGACACCGCCCCGACACCGCCCCGACACCGCCCCCGACACCGCCCCGACACCGCCCCGACACAGCTCTCGACAGCGCCCCGACACAGCTCTCGACACCGCCCCGACACCGCCCCGACACAGCTCTCGACAGCGCCCCGACACAGCTCTCAACACCGCCCCAACACCGCCCCGACACAGCTCTCGACAGCGCCCCGACACAGCTCTCGACACCGCCCCCGACACCGCCCCGCCTTCGACACCGCCCCCGACACCGCCCCGACAATGCTCCCGACACCGCCCCGCCCCCGACGCCACCCCGACACCGCCCCGACACCGCTCCCGACACCGCCCAGCCCCCGACACCGCCCCCGACGCCGCCCCCGACACCGCCCCGCTCCGGAGAACGCCCCGCCCCCGACACCACCCCGCCCCCGACACCGACCCGACACCGCCCCCGACACCGCCCAGCTCTGGAGACCGCCCCGACACCGCTCCGACACCGCCCCGCCCTCGACACCTCCCCCGACACCGCCCCCGACACCGCCCCGCTCCGGAGAACGCCCCGCCCCCGACACCACCCCGCCCCCGACACCGACCCGACACCGCCCCCGACACCGCCCAGCTCTGGAGACCGCCCCGACACCGCTCCGACACCGCCCCGCCCTCGACACCTCCCCCGACACCGCCCCGACACTGCCCCCGACACCGCCCCGACACCGCTCCCGACACCGCCCAGCCCCCGACACCGCCCCCGAAGCCGCCCCGACACCGCTCCGCCCCCGACACCGACCCGACACCGCCCCCGACACCGCTCCGCCCCCGACACCGCCCCCGACACCGCCCCCGACACCGCCCCGACACCGCCCCGACACAGCTCTCGACACCGCCCCGACACAGCTGTCGACACCGCCCCGACACCGCCCCGACAGCGCCCCGACACCGCTCTCGACACCGCCCCCGACACCGCCCCGCCTTCGACACCGCCCCCGACACTGCCCCGACACCGCCCCGCCCCCGACACCGATCCCGACACCGCCCCGACACCGCCCCGACACCGCTCCCGACACCGCCCCGCCCCCGACGCCACCCCGACACCGCCCCGACACCGCACCTGACACCGCCCCGTCACCGCCCTCAATACCGCTCCGCTCCCGAGACCGCCCCGGCACCGCCCCCGACACCGCCCTCGACATCGCCCCAAACAAAGCCCAGACACCGCCCCCGAAACCGCCCCGCCCCCGCCCTGACACCGCCCCGCCCCCGGCACCGACCCTGACACCGCCCCGACACCGCCCCGACACCGCCCCGCCCCCGATATCGCCCCGCCCCTGACACCGCCCCAACACTGCCCCGCCTCCGACACCACCCCGTCCCCGACACCGCTCCCGACACCGCCCTCGACGCCGCCCCCGACACCGCCCCGACACCGCCCCGCCCCCGACACCGCCCCGACACCACCCTCGACACCGCCCCAACACCACCCCCGACACGGCCCCCGACACCGATACCGCACCCCGACACGGCCCCGACACCACCCCGCCCCCGAAACCGCCCTCAACACTGCCCCCGACAACGCCCCGCCCCAGACCCGACACCGCCTCGCCCCCGACACCGTCCCGCCCCCGACAGCGACCCAACACCGCCCCGCCCCCGACACCGCCCCAACACCGCCCCCGATACCGCCCCAACACTGCCTCGACACAGCCCCCGACAACGCCCCGACACCGCCCCGCCCCCGACACCGCCCCCGACACCGCCCTGCCCCCGACACCGACCCTGACACCGCCCCGACACCGCCGCGCCGCTGACACCGCCCCGACACCGCCTCGCCCCCACACCGCCCCGACACCGCCTCGCCCCCGACACCGTCCTGCCCCCGACAGCGACCCGACACCGCCCCGCCCCCGACACCGCCCCAACACCGCCCCCGATACCGCCCCAACACTGCCTCGACACAGCCCCCGACACCGCCTCGCCCCCGACACCGCCCCCGACACCGCCCTGCCCCCGACACCGACCCTGACACCGCCCCGACACCGCCCCGCCGCTGACACCGCCCCGATGCCGCCCCAACACTGCCTCGACACAGCCCCCGACACCGCCTCGCCCCCGACATCGCCCCGACACCGCCCCGCCCCCGACACCGCCCCGACACCGCCCCCGACACCGCCCTGCCCCCGACACCGACCCTGACACCGCCCCGACACCGCCCCGCCGCTGACACCGCCCCGATACCGCCCCAACACTGCCTCGACACAGCCCCCGACACCGGCCCGCCCCCGACACCGCCCTGCCCCCGAACCCGCCCTCGACACTGCCCCCGACACAGCCTCGCCCCCGACACCGCCCCGACACCGCCCCGCCCCCGACACGGCCCCGACACCGCCCCGCTACGGAGACCGCCCCGACACCGCCCCGCCCCCGACACCGCCCCGACACCGCCCCGCCCCCGACACCGCCCCGACACCGCCCCACCCCCGACACCGCCCCGCCCCCAGCACCACGCCCGACACTGCCCCGACACCGCCCCCGACACCGCCCTGACACTGCCCCGCCCCAGACACCGCCCCCGACACCGCCCCCGTCACCGTCCCGACCCCGCCCTCCACCCTGCCCCGACACCGCCTCGCCCCCGACACCGTCCCGCCCCCGACAGCGACCCGACACCGCCCCGCCCCCGACACCGCCCCAACACCGCCCCCGATACCGCCCCAACACTGCCTCGACACAGCCCCCGACACCGCCTCGCCCCCGACAACGCCCCGACACCGCCCCAACACTGCCTCGACACAGCCCCCGACACCGGCCCGCCCCCGACACCGCCCTGCCCCCGAACCCGCCCTCGACACTGCTCCCGACACAGCCTCGCCCCCGACACCGCCCCGACACCGCCCCGCCCCCGACACGGCCCCGACACCGCCCCGCCCCCGACACGGCCCCGACACCGCCCCGCCCCCGACACGGCCCCGACAACGCCCCGACACCGCCCCGCCCCCGACACCGCCCCGACACCGCCCCCGACACCGCCCTGCCCCCGACACCGACCCTGACACCGCCCCGACACCGCCCCGCCGCTGACACCGCCCCGATACCGCCCCAATACTGCCTCAACACAGCCCCCGACACCGGCCCGCCCCCGACACCGCCCTGCCCCCGAACCCGCCCTCGACACTGCTCCCGACACAGCCTCGCCCCCGACACCGCCCCGCTACGGAGACCGCCCCGACACCGCCCCGCCCCCGACACCGCCCCGACACCGCCCCGCCCCCGACACCGCCCCGATACCGCCCCACCCCCGACACCGCCCCGCCCCCGACACCACGCCCGACACTGCCCCGACACCGCCCCCGACACCGCCCTGACACCGCCCCGCCCCAGACACCGCCCCCGACACCGCCCCCGACACGGCCCTGACACCGCCCCGCCCCAGACACCGCCCCCGACACCGCCCCCGTCACCGTCCCGACCCCGCCCTCCACCCTGCCCCGACACTGCCCCGCCCCCGACACCGCCCCGCCCCCGACACCGACCCGACACCGCCCCCGACACCGCTCCGCCCCCGACACCGACCCGACGCCACCCCGCTCCGGAGAACGCCCCGCCCCCGACACCACCCCGCCCCCGACACCGACCCGACACCGCCCCCGACACCGCTCCGCCCCCGACACCGCCCCGACACCGCCCCGACAACGCTCCCGACACCGCCCCGCCCCCGACACCGCCCTGACATCGCCCCGACACAGCTCTCGACACCGCCCCCGACACCGCCCCGCCTTCGACACCGCCCCCGTAACCGCCCACGACACCGCCCCCGACACCGCCCCGACACAGCTCTCGACACCGCCCCGACACCGCCCCGACACCGCCCCGACATCGCCCCGACACAGCTCTCGACACCGCCCCCGACACCGCCCCGCCTTCGACACCGCCCCCGACACCGCCCCGACAACGCTCCCGACACCGCCCCGCCCCCGACACCGCCCTGACATCGCCCCGACACCGCCCCCGTACCGACAACGCCCCGACACCGCTCTCGACACCGTACCCCGACACCGCCCTGACACCGCCCTCGACACCGCCCCAAACAAAGCCCCGACACCGCCCTCAACACCGCTCCGCTCATGAGACCGCCCCGGCACCGCCCCCGACACCGCTCTCGACATCGCCCCAAACAAAGCCCCGACACCGCCCCCGAAACCGCCCCGCCCCCGCCCTGACACCGCCCCGCCCCCGACACCGCCCCGACACCGCCCCGCCCCCGACACCGCCCCCGACACCGCTCCCGACACCGCCCCACCCCCGACACCGCCCCGCCTCCGACACCGCGCCCGACACTGCCCCGACACCGCCCCGACACCGCCCCCGACAACGCCCTGACACCGCCCCGCCCCCGACACCGCCCCCGACACCGCCCCAGTCACCGTCCCGACCCCGCCCTCCACCCTGCCCCGACACTGCCCCGCCCCCGACACCGCCCCGCCCCCGGCACCGCACCGCCCCCGACACCGCCCCCGACACCGCCCCGACACCGCTCTCGACACCACCCCCGACACCGCACCGACACCGCTCCCGACACCGCCCAGCCCCCGACACCGTCCCCGAAGCCGCCCCGACACCGCTCCGCCCCCGACACCGCCCCGACACCGCCCCGACAACGCTCCCGACACCGCCCCGCCCCCGACACCGCCCTGACATCGCCCCGACACAGCTCTCGACACCGCCCCCGACACCGCCCCGCCTTCGACACCGCCCCCGTAACCGCCCCCGACACCGCCCCCGACACCGCCCCGACACAGCTCTCGACACCGCCCCGACACCGCCCCGACACCGCCCCGACATCGCCCCGACACAGCTCTCGACACCGCCCCCGACACCGCCCCGCCTTCGACACCGCCCCCGACACCGCCCCGCCTTCGACACCGCCCCCGACACCGCCCCGACAACGCTCCCGACACCGCCCCGCCCCCGACACCGCCCTGACATCGCCCCGACACCGCCCCCGTACCGACAACGCCCCGACACCGCTCTCGACACCGTACCCCGACACCGCCCTGACACCGCCCTCGACACCGCCCCAAACAAAGCCCCGACACCGCCCTCAACACCGCTCCGCTCATGAGACCGCCCCGGCACCGCCCCCGACACCGCTCTCGACATCGCCCCAAACAAAGCCCCGACACCGCCCCCGAAACCGCCCCGCCCCCGCCCTGACACCGTCCCGCCCCCGACACCGCCCCGACACCGCCCCGCCCCCGACACCGCTCCGCCCCCGACACCGACCCGACGCCACCCCGCTCCGGAGAACGCCCCGCCCCCGACACCACCCCGCCCCCGACACCGACCCGACACCGCCCCCGACACCGCTCCGCCCCCGACACCGCCCCGACACCGCCCCGACAACGCTCCCGACACCGCCCCGCCCCCGACACCGCCCTGACATCGCCCCGACACAGCTCTCGACACCGCCCCCGACACCGCCCCGCCTTCGACACCGCCCCCGTAACCGCCCACGACACCGCCCCCGACACCGCCCCGACACAGCTCTCGACACCGCCCCGACACCGCCCCGACACCGCCCCGACATCGCCCCGACACAGCTCTCGACACCGCCCCCGACACCGCCCCGCCTTCGACACCGCCCCCGACACCGCCCCGACAACGCTCCCGACACCGCCCCGCCCCCGACACCGCCCTGACATCGCCCCGACACCGCCCCCGTACCGACAACGCCCCGACACCGCTCTCGACACCGTACCCCGACACCGCCCTGACACCGCCCTCGACACCGCCCCAAACAAAGCCCCGACACCGCCCTCAACACCGCTCCGCTCATGAGACCGCCCCGGCACCGCCCCCGACACCGCTCTCGACATCGCCCCAAACAAAGCCCCGACACCGCCCCCGAAACCGCCCCGCCCCCGCCCTGACACCGCCCCGCCCCCGACACCGCCCCGACACCGCCCCGCCCCCGACACCGCCCCCGACACCGCTCCCGACACCGCCCCACCCCCGACACCGCCCCGCCTCCGACACCGCGCCCGACACTGCCCCGACACCGCCCCCGACACCGCCCTGACACCGCCCCGCCCCCGACACCGCCCCCGACACCGCCCCCGTCACCGTCCCGACCCCGCCCTCCACCCTGCCCCGACACTGCCCCGCCCCCGACACCGCCCCGCCCCCGGCACCGCACCGCCCCCGACACCGCCCCCGACACCGCCCCGACACCGCTCTCGACACCGCCCCCGACACCGCCCCGACACCGCTCCCGACACCGCCCAGCCCCCGACACCGTCCCCGAAGCCGCCCCGACACCGCTCCGCCCCCGACACCGCCCCGACACCGCCCCGACAACGCTCCCGACACCGCCCCGCCCCCGACACCGCCCTGACATCGCCCCGACACAGCTCTCGACACCGCCCCCGACACCGCCCCGCCTTCGACACCGCCCCCGTAACCGCCCCCGACACCGCCCCCGACACCGCCCCGACACAGCTCTCGACACCGCCCCGACACCGCCCCGACACCGCCCCGACATCGCCCCGACACAGCTCTCGACACCGCCCCCGTAACCGCCCCCGACACCGCCCCCGACACCGCCCCGACACAGCTCTCGACACCGCCCCCGACACCGCCCCGACACCGCCCCGACATCGCCCCGACACAGCTCTCGACACCGCCCCCGACACCGCCCCGCCTTCGACACCGCCCCCGACACCGCCCCGCCTTCGACACCGCCCCCGACACCGCCCCGACAACGCTCCCGACACCGCCCCGCCCCCGACACCGCCCTGACATCGCCCCGACACCGCCCCCGTACCGACAACGCCCCGACACCGCTCTCGACACCGTACCCCGACACCGCCCTGACACCGCCCTCGACACCGCCCCAAACAAAGCCCCGACACCGCCCTCAACACCGCTCCGCTCATGAGACCGCCCCGGCACCGCCCCCGACACCGCTCTCGACATCGCCCCAAACAAAGCCCCGACACCGCCCCCGAAACCGCCCCGCCCCCGCCCTGACACCGCCCCGCCCCCGACACCGCCCCGACACCGCCCCGCCCCCGACACCGCCCCCGACACCGCTCCCGACACCGCCCCACCCCCGACACCGCCCCGCCTCCGACACCGCGCCCGACACTGCCCCGACACCGCCCCCGACACCGCCCTGACACCGCCCCGCCCCCGACACCGCCCCCGACACCGCCCCCGTCACCGTCCCGACCCCGTCCTCCACCCTGCCCCGACACTGCCCCGCCCCCGACACCGCCCCGCCCCCGGCACCGCACCGCCCCCGACACCGCCCCCGACACCGCCCCGACACCGCTCTCGACACCGCCCCCGACACCGCCCCGACACCGCTCCCGACACCGCCCAGCCCCCGACACCGTCCCCGAAGCCGCCCCGACACCGCTCCGCCCCCGACACCGACCCGACGCCGCCCCCGACACCGCCCCGCTCCGGAGAACGCCCCGCACCCGACACCACCCCGCCCCCGACACCGCCCCGCCTTCGACACCTGCCCCCGACACCGCCCCGACAACGCTTCCGACACCGCCCCGCCCCCGACGGCACCCCGACACCGCCCCGTCACCGCACCTGACACCGCCCCGTCACCGCCCCCGTCACCGCCCCCGACACCGCCCCCGACAGCGCCCCAACACAGCCCCGACACCGCCCCCGACACCGCCCCGACACCGATCTCGACACCGCCCCCGACACCGCCCCCGACACCGCCCCGACACCGCCCCGACACCGCTCTTGACACCGCTCCCGACACCGCCCTGCCTTCGACACCGCCCCGACACAGCCCCCGACACCGCCTCGCCCCCGACAACGCCCCGACACCGCCCCGACACCGCTCCGCCCCCGACACCGACCCGACGCCGCCCCCGACACCGTACCCCGACACCGCCCTGACACCGCCCTCGACACCGCCCCAAACAAAGCCCCGACACCGCCCTCAACACCGCTCCGCTCCCGAGACCGCCCCGGCACTGCCCCCGACACCGCCCTTGACATCGCCCCAAACAAAGCCCCGACACCGCCCCCGAAACCGCCCCGCCCCCGCCCTGACACCGCCCCGCCCCCGGCACCGAACCTGACACCGCCCCGACACCGCCCCGACACGGCCCCGCCCCGACACCGCCCCGCCCCCGATACCGCCCCGCCCCTGACACCGCCCCGACACGGCCCCGACACGGCCCCGCCTCCGACACCACCCCGTCCCCGACACCGCCCCCGACACCGCCCTCGACACCGCCCCCGACACCGCCCCCGACACCGCCCCGACACCGCCCCCGACACCGCCCCCGACACCGCCCCGACACCGCCCCCGACACCGCCCCGACACCGCCCCCGACACCGCCCCCGACACCGCCCCGACACCGCCCCCGACACCGCCCCGACACCGCCCCCGACACCGCCCCGACACCGCCCCGACACCGCCCCGACACAGCTCTCGACACCGCCCCGACACCGCCACGCCACAGCTCTCGACACCGCCCTGACACCGCCCCGACACCGCCCCCGACACCGCCCCCGACACCGCCCCGACACCGCCCCCGACACCGCCCCCGACACCGCCCCGACACCGCCCCCGACACCGCCCCGACACCGCCCCCGACACCGCCCCCGACACCGCCCCGACACCGCCCCCGACACCGCCCCGACACCGCCCCCGACACCGCCCCCGACACCGCCCCGACACCGCTCTCGACACCGCCCCCGACACCACCACCGACACCGCCCCGACACCGCCCCGACACAGCTCTCGACACCGCCCCGACACCGCCACGCCACAGCTCTCGACACCGCCCTGACACCGCCCCGACACCGCCCCCGACACCGCCCCCGACACCGCCCCGACACCGCCCCCGACACCGCCCCCGACACCGCCCCGACACCGCCCCCGACACCGCCCCGACACCGCCCCCGACACCGCCCCCGACACCGCCCCGACACCGCTCTCGACACCGCCCCCGACACCACCACCGACACCGCCCCGACACCGCCCCGACACAGCTCTCGACACCGCCCCGACACCGCCACGCCACAGCTCTCGACACCGCCCTGACACCGCCCTCGACACCGCCCCGGCACCGCCCCCGACACCGCCCTCGACATCGCCCCAAACAAAGCCCCGACACCGCCCCCGAAACCGCCCCGCCCCCGCCCTGACACCGCCCCGCCCCCGACACCGCCCCGACACCGCCCCGCCCCCGACACTGCCCCCGACACCGCCCCCGACACCGCCCCACCCCCGACACCGCCCCGCCTCCGACACCGCACCCGACACTGCCCCGACACCGCCCCCGACACCGCCCTGACACCGCCCCGCCCCCGACACCGCCCCCGACACCGCCCCCGTCACCGTCCCGACCCCGCCCTCCACCCTGCCCCGACACTGCCCCGCCCCCGACACCGCCCCGCCCCCGGCACCGCACCGCCCCCGACACCGCCCCGACACCGCTCTCGACACCGCCCCCGACACCGCCCCCGACACCGCCCCGACACCGCTCCCGACACCGCCCAGCCCCCGACACCGACCCGACACCGCCCCCGACACCGCTCCGCCCCCGACACCGACCCGACGCCGCCCCCGACACCGCCCCGCTCCGGAGAACGCCCCGCCCCCGACACCACCCCGCCCCCGACACCGCCCCGCCTTCGACACCTGCCCCCGACACCGCCCCGACAACGCTTCCGACACCGCCCCGCCCCCGACGGCACCCCGACACCGCCCCGTCACCGCACCTGACACCGCCCCGTCACCGCCCCCGACACCGCCCCCGACAGCGCCCCAACACAGCCCCGACACCGCCCCCGACACCGATCTCGACACCGCCCCCGACACCGCTCTCGACACCGCCCCCGACACCGCCCCGCCTTCGACACCGCCCCGACACAGCCCCCGACACCGCCTCGCCCCCGACAACGCCCCGACACCGCCCCGCCCCCGACACCGCCTCGCCCCCGACAACGCCCCGACACCGCCCCGCCCCCGACACCGCCCCGACACCGATCTCGACACCGCCCCCGACACCGCCCCCGACACCGCCCCGACACCGCCCCGACACCGCTCTTGACACCGCTCCCGACACCGCCCCCGACACCGCCCCGCCTTCGACACCGCCCCGACACAGCCCCCGACACCGCCTCGCCCCCGACAACGCCCTGACACCGCCCCGCCCCCGACACCGCCCCGACACCGCCCCCGCACCGACAACGCCCCGACAGCGCTCTCGACACCGTACCCCGACACCGCCCTGACACCGCCCTCGACACCGCCCCAAGCAAAGCCCCGACACCGCCCTCAACACCGCTCCGCTCCCGAGACCGCCCCGGCACTGCCCCCGACACCGCCCTTGACATCGCCCCAAACAAAGCCCCGACACCGCCCCCGAAACCGCCCCGCCCCCGCCCTGACACCGCCCCGCCCCCGGCACCGAACCTGACACCGCCCCGACACCGCCCCGACACGGCCCCGCCCCGACACCGCCCCGCCCCCGATACCGCCCCGACACTGCCCCGCCTCCGACACCACCCCGCCCCCGACACCGCCCTCGACACCGCCCCCGACACCGCCCCCGACACCGCCCCGACACCGCCCCCGACACCGCCCCCGACACCGCCCCCGACACCGCCCCCGGCACCACACCGACCCCGACACCGCCCCCGACACCGCCCCGACACCGCTCTCGACACCGCCCCCGACACCACCACCGACACCGCCCCCGACAGCGCCCCAACACAGCCCCGACACCGCCCCCGACACCGATCTCGACACCGCCCCCGACACCGCTCTCGACACCGCCCCCGACACCGCCCCGCCTTCGACACCGCCCCGACACAGCCCCCGACACCGCCTCGCCCCCGACAACGCCCCGACACCGCCCCGCCCCCGACACCGCCTCGCCCCCGACAACGCCCCGACACCGCCCCGCCCCCGACACCGCCCCGACACCGATCTCGACACCGCCCCCGACACCGCCCCCGACACCGCCCCGACACCGCCCCGACACCGCTCTTGACACCGCTCCCGACACCGCCCCCGACACCGCCCCGCCTTCGACACCGCCCCGACACAGCCCCCGACACCGCCTCGCCCCCGACAACGCCCCGACACCGCCCCGCCCCCGACACCGCCCCGACACCGCCCCCGCACCGACAACGCCCCGACACCGCTCTCGACACCGTACCCCGACACCGCCCTGACACCGCCCTCGACACCGCCCCAAACAAAGCCCCGACACTGCCCTCAACACCGCTCCGCTCCCGAGACCGCCCCGGCACTGCCCCCGACACCGCCCTTGACATCGCCCCAAACAAAGCCCCGACACCGCCCCCGAAACCGCCCCGCCCCCGCCCTGACACCGCCCCGCCCCCGGCACCGAACCTGACACCGCCCCGACACCGCCCCGACACGGCCCCGCCCCGACACCGCCCCGCCCCCGATACCGCCCCGACACTGCCCCGCCTCCGACACCACCCCGCCCCCGACACCGCCCTCGACACCGCCCCCGACACCGCCCCCGACACCGCCCCGACACCGCCCCCGACACCGCCCCCGACACCGCCCCCGACACCGCCCCCGGCACCACACCGACCCCGACACCGCCCCCGACACCGCCCCGACACCGCTCTCGACACCGCCCCCGACACCACCACCGACACCGCCCCGACACCGCCCTGACACAGCTCTCGACACCGCCCCGACACCGCCACGCCACAGCTCTCGACACCGCCCCGACACCGCCCCGACACCGCCCCCGACACAGCTCTCGACACCGGCCCGACATCGCCCCGACACCGCTCCGCCCCCGACACCGACCCGACGCCGCCCCCGACACCGCCCCGCTCCGGAGACCGCCCCGACACCGCCCCGCTCTGGAGACCGCCCCGACACCGCTCCGACACCGCCCCGCCCTCGACACCTCCCCCGACACCGCCCCGACACCGCCCCCGACACCGCCCCCGACACCGCCCCGACACCGCCCCCGACACCGCCCCGACACCGCCCCGACACAGATCTCGACACCGCCCCGACACCGCCCCGACACAGCTCTCGACACCGCCCCGACACCGCCCCGACACCGCCCCGACACAGCTCTCGACACCGCCCCCGACACCGCCCCGCCTTCGACACCGCCCCCGACACCGCCCCGACACCGCCCCGACACCGCCCCGACAACGCTCCCGACACCGCCCCGCCCCCGACGCCACCCCGACACGGCCCCGACACCGCACCTGACACCGCCCCGTCACCGCCCCCGACACCGCCCCAACACAGCCCCGACACCGCCGCCGACACCGCCCCGACACCGCTCTCGACACCGCCCCCGACACCGCCCCGCCTTCGACACCGCCCCGACACCGCTCCCGACACCGCCCCGCCCCCGACACCGACCCCGACACCGCCCCGACACCGCCCCGACACCGCCCCGACAACGCTCCCGACACCGCCCCGCCCCCGACACCGACCCCGACGCCACCCCGACACCGCCGCCGACACCGCCCCGACACCGCTCTCGACACCGCCCCCGACACCGCCCCGCCTTCGACACCGCCCCGACACCGCCCCCGACACCGCCCCGCCTTCGACACCGCCCCGACACCGCTCCCGACACCGCCCCGCCCCCGACACCGACCCCGACACCGCCCCGACACCGCCCCGACACCGCCCCGACAACGCTCCCGACACCGCCCCGCCCCCGACACCGACCCCGACGCCACCCCGACACCGCCCCGACACCGCACCCGAGACCGCCCCGGCACCGCCCTCGACATCGCCCCAAACAAAGCCCAGACACCGCCCCCGAATCCGCCCCGCCCCCGCCCTGACACCGCCCCGCCCCCGGCACCGACCCTGACACCGCCCCGACACCGCCCCGACACGGCCCCGCCCCGACACCGCCCCGCCCCCGATATCGCCCCGCCCCTGACACCGCCCCGACACTGCCCCGCCTCCGACACCACCCCGTCCCCGACACCGCCCCCGACACCGCCCTCGACGCCGCCCCCGACACCGCCCCGACACCGCCCCGCCCCCGACACCGCCCCGACACCACCCTCGACACCGCCCCAACACCACCCCCGACACGGCCCCCGACACCGATACCGCACCCCGACACCGCCCCGACACCACCCCGCCCCCGAAACCGCCCTCAACACTGCCCCCGACAACGCCCCGCCCCAGACCCGACACCGCCCCGCCCCCCACACCGCCCCGACACCGCCTCGCCCCCGACACCGTCCCGCCCCCGACAGCGACCCGACACCGCCCCGCCCCCGACACCGCCCCAACACCGCCCCCGATACCGCCCCAACACTGCCTCGACACAGCCCCCGACAACGCCCCGACACCGCCCCGCCCCCGACACCGCCCCGACACCGCCCCCGACACCGCCCTGCCCCCGACACCGACCCTGACAACGCCCGACACCGCCGCGCCGCTGACACCGCCCCGACACCGCCTCGCCCCCCACACCGCCCCGACACCGCCTCGCCCCCGACACCGTCCCGCCCCCGACAGCGACCCGACACCGCCCCGCCCCCGACACCGCCCCAACACCGCCCCCGATACCGCCCCAACACTACCTCGACACAGCCCCCGACACCGCCTCGCCCCCGACAACGCCCCGACACCGCCCCGCCCCCGACACCGCCCCGACACCGCCCCCGACACCGCCCTGCCCCCGACACCGACCCTGACACCGCCCCGACACCGCCCCGCCGCTGACACCGCCCCGATACCGCCCCAACACTGCCTCGACACAGCCCCCGACACCGGCCCGCCCCCGACACCGCCCTGCCCCCGAACCCGCCCTCGACACTGCTCCCGACACAGCCTCGCCCCCGACACGGCCCCGACACCGCCCCGCCCCCGACACGGCCCCGACACCGCCCCGCTCCGGAGACCGCCCCGACACCGCCCCGCCCCCGACACCGCCCCGACACCGCCCCGACACCGCCCCGACACCGCCCCTGACACCGCCCTCGACACTGCCCCGACACCGCCCCCGACACCGCCCCGACACTGCCCCGACCCCGACACCGCCCCAACACCGCCCCGCCCCCGACACTGCCCCGCCCCCTACACCGCCCCAACACCACTCCGCCCCCAACACCGCGCCGCCCCCTACACCGCCCCAACACCGCCCCGCCCCCGACACAGCCTCGCCCCCGACACCGCCCCGACACCGCCCCGACCCCGACACCGCCCCGACACCGCCCCGCCCCCGACACGGCCCCGACACCGCCCCGCTCCGGAGACCGCCACGACACCGCCCCGCCCCCGACACCGCCCCGACACCACCCCGACACCGCCCCTGACACCGCCCTCGACACTGCCCCGACACCCCCCCCGACACCACCCCGACACCGCCCCCGACACCGCCCCGACACTGCCCCGACCCCGACACCGCCCCAACACCGCCCCGCCCCCGACACTGCCCCGCCCCCTACACCGCCCCAACACCACTCCGCCCCCAACACCGCGCCGCCCCCTACACCGCCCCAACACCGCCCCGCCCCCGACACTGCCCCGCCCCCGACACCGCCCCGCCCCCAACGCCGACCCTGACACCGCCCCGCCCCCGACACCGCCCCGCCCCCGACACCGCCCCGGCACCGCCCCGCCCCCGACACTGCCCCGACCCCGACACCGCCCCGCCCCCAACACCGACCCTGACACCGCCCCGCCCCCGACACCGACCCTGACACCGCCCCGCCCCCGACACCACCCCGTCCCCGGACACCGTCCCGCCCCGTCCCCGCCCCGACACCGCCCCGCTCCGGAGACCGCCCCGAAACTGCCCCGCCCCTGACACCGCCCTGACACCGCCCCGCCCCCGACACCGACCCTGACACCGCCCCGACACCGCCCCGCCCCGACACCGCCCCGCCCCCGATACCGCCCCGCCCCTGACACCGGCCCGACACTGCCCCGCCTCCGACACCTCCCCGTCCCCAACACCGCCCCTGACACCACCCTCGACGCCGCCCCCGACACCGCCCCGACACCGCCCCCGGCACCGCACCGACCCCAACACCGCACCGCACCCCGACACTGCCCCGACACCACACCCGACACCGCCCCCGACACCGCCCCGGCACCACCCCGCCCCTGACACGGCCCCGACACCACCCCGCCCCCGACATCGCTCCGACACCGGTCCGACACTGCACCGCACCCCGACACCGCCCCGACACCACCCCCGACACCGCCCCCGACACCGCCCCGACACCGCCCCGCCCCCGACACCGACCCTGACACCGCCCCGACACCGCCCCGACACCACCCCGACACCACCCCGACACCGCCCCCGACACCGGCCCCGACACCGCCCCGATACCGCCCTCGACACCGCCCCCACCCCGACACCGACCCTGACACCGCTCAGACACCGCCCCCGACACCGCCCCCGACACCGGCCCCGACACCGCCCCGATACCGCCCTCGACACCGCCCCCACGCCGACACCGACCCTGACATCGCTCCGACACCGCCCCCGACACCGGCCCCGACACCGCCCCGATACCGCCCTCGACACCGCCCCCACCCCGACACCAACCCTGACACCGCTCAGACACCGCCCCCGACACCGCCCCCGACACCGGCCCCGACACCGCCCCGATACCGCCCTCGACACCGCCCCCACCCCGACACCGACCCTGACATCGCTCCGACACCGCCCCGCCCCCGAAACCGCCCTCGACACCGGCTGACATCGCCCCGACACCGCCCCGCCCCCGACACCGCCGCGCCCCCGACACCGCCCCGACACAGCCCCCGACACCGCCCCGCCCCCGACTCTGCCGCGCCCCCGACACAGCCCCCGACACCGCCCCGACACCGCCCTCGACACCGCCCCCGACACCGCCCCCGACACCGCCCCGCCCCCGACACCGCCCTGACACCGCCCCGCCCCCGACACCGCCCCCCGACACCGCCCCGCCCCCGATACCGAGCCTGACACCGCCCCCGACACTGCCCCGCCCCCGGACACCGTCCCGCCCCGTCCCCGCCCCGACACCGCCCCGCTCCGGAGACCGCCCCGAAACTGCCCCGCCCCTGACACCGCCCTGACACCGCCCCGCCCCCGACACCGACCCTGACACCGCCCCGACACCGCCCCGCCCCGACACCGCCCCGCCCCCGATACCGCCCCGCCCCTGACACCGGCCCGACACTGCCCCGCCTCCGACACCTCCCCGTCCCCAACACCGCCCCTGACACCACCCTCGACGCCGCCCCCGACACCGCCCCGACACCGCCCCCGGCACCGCACCGACCCCAACACCGCACCGCACCCCGACACTGCCCCGACACCACACGCGACACCGCCCCCGACACCGCCCCGGCACCACCCCGCCCCCGACACGGCCCCGACACCACCCCGCCCCCGACATCGCTCCGACACCGGTCCGACACTGCACCGCACCCCGACACCGCCCCGACAGCACCCCCGACACCGCCCCCGACACCGCCCCGACACCGCCCCGCCCCCGACACCGACCCTGACACCGCCCCGACACCGCCCCGACACCACCCCGACACCGCCCCCGACACCGGCCCCGATACCGCCCTCGACACCGCCCCCACCCCGACACCGACCCTGACACCGCTCAGACACCGCCCCCGACACCGCCCCCGACACCGGCCCCGACACCGCCCCGATACCGCCCTCGACACCGCCCCCACCCCGACACCGACCCTGACATCGCTCCGACACCGCCCCCGACACCGGCCCCGACACCGCCCCGATACCGCCCTCGACACCGCCCCCACCCCGACACCAACCCTGACACCGCTCAGACACCGCCCCCGACACCGCCCCCGACACCGGCCCCGACACCGCCCCGATACCGCCCTCGACACCGCCCCCACCCCGACACCGACCCTGACATCGCTCCGACACCGCCCCGCCCCCGAAACCGCCCTCGACACCGGCTGACATCGCCCCGACACCGCCCCGCCCCCGACACCGCCGCGCCCCCGACACCGCCCCGACACAGCCCCCGACACCGCCCCGCCCCCGACACCGCCGCGCCCCCGACACAGCCCCCGACACCGCCCCGAAACCGCCCTCGACACCGCCCCCGACACCGCCCCCGACACTGCCCCGCCCCCGACACCGCCCTGACACCGCCCCGCCCCCGACACCGCCCCCCGACACCGCCCCGCCCCCGATACCGACCCTGACACCGCCCCCGACACTGCCCCGCCCCCGACACCGCCCCGACCCCGCCCCGTCCCCGATACCGACCCCGACACCGCCCCGACACATCCCCGCCAACGATACCGCGCCGCCCCCTACACCGCCCCAACACTGCCCCGCCCCTGACACCGCTCCGACACCGCCCGACACTGCCCCGCCCCTGACACCGCCCCGCCCCCGACACCGCCCTGACACCGCCCCGCCCCCGACACCACCCTGACACCGCCCCGCCCCCGACACCACCCCGCCCCCGACATCGCCCCAACACTGCCCCGCCCCCGACACCACCCCGCCCCCGACACCGCCCCGACACTGGCCGACACCGCCCGACACTGCCCCGCCCCTGACACCGCCCCGACACCGCCCGACACTGACCCGCCCCCGACACCGCCCTGACACCGCCCCGCCCCCGACACCGCCCCGACACCGCCCCTGACACCGCCCTCGACACCGGCCCAACACTGCGCTGCCCCTGACACCGCCCCGACACTGCCCCGCCCCCGACACCGCCCCGACACCGCCCCGCCCCCGACACTGCCTGACACTGCCTCGTCCCCGACACCGCCCCGCCCCCGACACCGCCCCGACACCGCCTGACACTGCCCCGCCCCGACACTGCCCCGCCCCCGACACCGTCCCACCCCCGACACCGCCCCGACACCGCCTGACACTGCCCCGCCCCCGACACCACCCCGACACCGCCCGACACTGCCCCGCCCCCGACACAGCCCCACCCCTACACCGCCCTGACACCGACCCGCCCCCGACACCGCCCCAGACACCACCCCTGACACTGCCCCGCCCCCGACACCGCCCCGACACCGCCCCTGACACCGCCCTCGACACCGGCCCAACACTGCCCTGCCCCAGACACCGCCCCGACACTGCCCCGCCCCCGACACCGCCCCTAACACCGCCCTCGACACCGGCCCAACACTGCCCTGCACCTGACACCGCCCCGACACTGCCCCGCCCCGGACACCGCCCCTACACCGCCCCGCCCCCGACACCGCCTGACACTGCCACGCCCCCGACACCGCCCCCGACACCGTCTGACACTGCCCCGCCCCGACACTGCCCCGCCCCGACACCGCCCCGCCCCCGACACCGACCCTGACACCGCCCCGACACCGCCCCGACACCACCTCGACACCACCCCGACACCGCCCCCGACACCGGCCCCGACACCGCCCCTGACACCGCCCTCGACACCGGCCCAACACTGCGCTGCCCCTGACACCGCCCCGACACTGCCCCGCCCCCGACACCGCCCCGACACCGCCCCGCCCCCGACACTGCCTGACACTGCCTCGTCCCCGACACCGCCCCGCCCCCGACACCGCCCCGACACTGCCTGACACTGCCCCGCCCCGACACTGCCCCGCCCCCGACACCGTCCCGCCCCCGACACCGCCCCGACACCGCCCGACACTGCCCCGCCCCCGACACTGCCCCACCCCTACACCGCCCTGACACCGACCCGCCCCCGACACCGCCCCAGACACCACCCCTGACACCGCCCCGCCCCCGACACCGCCCCGACACCGCCCCTGACACCACCCTCGACACCGGCCCAACACTGCCCTGCCCCAGACACCGCCCCGACACTGCCCCGCCCCCGACACCGCCCCTAACACCGCCCTCGACACCGGCCCAACACTGCCCTGCACCTGACACCGCCCCGACACTGCCCCGCCCCCGACACCGCCCCTACACCGCCCCGCCCCCGACACCGCCTGACACTGCCCCGCCCCGACACTGCCCCGCCCCCGACACCGCCCCGACACCACCTCGACACCACCCCGACACCGCCCCCGACACCGGCCCCGACACCGCCCCGATACCGCCCTCGACACCGCCCCCACCCCGACACTGACCCTGACACCGCTCCGACACCGCCCCGCCCCCGAAACCGCCCTCGACACCGGCTGACATCGCCTCGACACCGCCGCGCCCCCGACACCGCCCCGACACAGCCCCTGACACCGCCCCGCCCGCGACACCGCCGCGCCCCCGACACAGCCCCCGACACCGCCCCGACACCGCCCTCGACACCGCCCTCGACACCGCCCTGACACCGCCCCGCCCCCGACACCGCCCCCGACACCGCCCCGCCCCCGATACCGACCCTGACACCGCCACCGACACTGCTCCGCCCCCGACACCGCCCCGACCCCGCCCCGTCCCCGATACCGACCCCGACACCGCCCCGACACATCCCCGCCAACGATACCGCCCCGCCCCCTACACCGCCCCAACACCGCCCCGCCCCCGATACCGACCCTGACACCGCCACCGACACTGCTCCGCCCCCGACACCGCCCCGACACAGCCCCGCCAACGATACCGCCCCGCCCCCTACACCACCCCAACACCGCCCCGCCCCCAACACCGCCCCGCCCCCTACACCGCCACACCACTGCCCCGCCCCTGACACCGCTCCGACACCGCCCGACACCGCCCGACACCGCCCCGCCCCCGACACCACCCTGACACCGCCCCGCCCCCGACACCACCCCGCCCCCGACATCGCCCCAACACTGCCCCGCCCCCGACACCACCCCGCCCCCGACACCGCCCCGACACTGGCCGACACCGCCCGACACTGCCCCGCCCCTGACACCGCCCCGACACCGGCCGACACTGACCCGCCCCCGACACCGCCCTGACACCGCCCCGCCCCCGACACCGCCCCGACACCGCCCCTGACACCGCCCTCGACACCGGCCCAACACTGCGCTGCCCCTGACACCGCCCCGACACTGCCCCGCCACCGACACCGCCCCGACACCGCCCCGCCCCCGACACTGCCTGACACTGCCTCGTCCCCGACACCGCCCCGCCCCCGACACCGCCCCGACACCGCCTGACGCTGCCCCGCCCCGACACTGCCCCGCCCCCGACACCGCCCCCGACACTACCCCCGTCACCATCCCGACCCCGCCCTCCACCCTGCCCCGACACTGCCCCGCCCCCGGCACCGCACCGACCCCGACACCGCACCGCACCCCGACACTGCCCCGACACCACACCCGACACCACCCCGCCCCCGACACCGCCCCCGACACCGCCCCGGCACCACCCCGCCCCCGACACGGCCCCGCCCCCTACACCGCCCCAACACTGCCCCGCCCCTGACACCGCTCCGACACCGCCCGACACTGCCCCGCCAACGATACCGCCCCGCCCCCTACACCGCCCCAACACCGCCCCGCCCCCAACACCGCCCCGCCCCCTACACCGCCCCAACACTGCCCCGCCCCCGACACCACCCTGACACCGCCCCGCCCCCGACACCACCCCGCCCCCGACATCGCCCCAACACTGCCCCGCCCCCGACACCACCCCGCCCCCGACACCGCCCCGACACTGGCCGACACCGCCCGACACTGCCCCGCCCCTGACACCGCCCCGACACCGCCCGACACTGACCCGCCCCCGACCCCGCCCTGACACCGCCCCGCCCCCGACACCGCCCCGACACCGCCCCTGACACCGCCCCTGACACCGCCCTCGACACCGCCCCGCCCCCGACACTGCCTGACACTGCCTCGTCCCTGACACCTCCCCGCCCCCGACACCGCCCCGACACCGCCTGACACTGCCCCGCCCCGACACTGCCCCGCCCCCGACACCGCCCCCGACCCTACCCCCGTCACCATCCCGACCCCGCCCTCCACCCTGCCCCGACACTGCCCCGCCCCCGACACCGCCCCGGCACCACACCCGACACCACCCCCGACACCGCCCCGCCCCGACACTGCCCCGGCACCGCCCCGCCCCCGACACCACCCCGCCCCCGACACCGAACCTGACCCCGCACCCGACACCGCCCCGACACTGCCCCGACCCCGACACCGCCCCAACACCGCCCCGCCCCCGACACTGCCCCGCCCCCTACACCGCCCCAACACCACCCCGCCCCCAACACCGCGCCGCCCCCTACACCGCCCCAACTCCGCCCCGCCCCCGACACCGCCCCGACACTGCCCCGCCCCAGACACCGCCCCGCCCCCAACACCGACCCTGACACCGCCCCGCCCCCGACACCGCCCCGACACCGCCCCGACACCGCCCCGTCCCCGCCCCGACACCGCCCCGCTCCGGAGACCGCCCCGAAACTGCTCCGCCCCTGACACCGCCCTGACACCGCCCCGCCCCCGACACCGACCCTGACACCGCCCCGACACCGCCCTGCCCCGACACCGCCCCGCCCCCGATACCGCCCCGCCCCTGACACCGGCCCGACACTGCCCCGCCTCCGACACCTCCCCGTCCCCAACACCGCCCCTGACACCACCCTCGACGCCGCCCCCGACACCGCCCCGACACCGCCCCCGGCACCGCACCGCCCCCGACACCGCACCGCACCCCGACACTGCCCCGACACCACACCCGACACCACCCCGCCCCCGACACCGCCCCCGACACCTCCCCAGCACCACCCCGCCCCCGACACGGCCCCGCCCCCTACACCGCCCCAACACTGCCCCGCCCCTGACACCGCTCCGACACCGCCCGACACTGCCCCGCCAACGATACCGCCCCGCCACCTACACCGCCCCAACACCGCCCCGCCCCCAACACCGCCCCGCCCCCTACACCGCCCCAACACTGCCCCGCCCCCGACACCACCCTGACACCGCCCCGCCCCCGACACCACCCCTCCCCCGACATCGCCCCAACACTGCCCCGCCCCCGACACCACGCCGCCCCCGACACCGCCCCGACACTGGCCGACACCGCCCGACACTGCCCCGCCCCTGACACCGCCCCGACACCGCCCGACACTGACCCGCCCCCGACACCGCCCTGACACCGCCCCGCCCCCGACACCGCCCCGACAGCGCCCCTGACACCGCCCTCGACACCGGCCCAACACTGCGCTGCCCCTGACACCGCCCCGACACTGCCCCGCCACCGACACCGCCCCGACACCGCCCCGCCCTCGACACTGCCTGACACTGCCTCGTCCCCGACACCGCCCCGCCCCCGACACCGCCCCGACACCGCCCCGCCCTCGACACTGCCTGACACTGCCTCGTCCCCAACACCGCCCCGCCCCCGACACCGCCCCGACACCGCCTGACACTGCCCCATCCCGACACTGCCCTGCCCCCGACACCGCCCCCGACACTACCCCCGTCACCATCCCGACCCCGCCCTCCACCCTGCCCCGACACTGCCACGCCCCCGACACCGCCCCGGCACCACACCCGCCACCACCCCCGACACCGCCCCGCCCCGACACCGCCCCGGCACCGCCCCGCCCCCGACACCACCCCGCCCCTGACACCGCCCCGACACCACCCGACACTGACCCGCCCCCGACACCGCCCTGACACCGCCCCGCCCCCGACACCGCCCCGACACCGCCCCTGACACCGCCCTCGACACCGGCCCAACACTGCGCTGCCCCTGACACCGCCCCGACACTGCTCCGCCCCCGACACCGCCCCGACACCATCCTCGACACCGCCCCGACACTGCCTCGTCCCCGACACCGCCCCGCCCCCGACACCGCCCCGACACTGCCTGGCACTGCCCCGCCCCGACACTGCCCCGCCCCCGACACCGCCCCTGACACTACCCCCATCACCATCCCGACCTCGCCCTCCACCCTGCCCCGACACTGCCCCGCCCCCGACACCGCCCCGGCACCACACCCGACACCACCCCCGACACCGCCCCGCCCCCGACACCGAACCTGACCCCGCCCCCGACACCGCCCCAACACCAGTCCGACACCGCCCCGCCCCCGACACCGCACCCGCCCCCGACACCGACCCTGACACCGCCCCGACACCGCCCCGACACTGCCCCGACACCGCCCCCGACACCGCCCCGACACTGCCCCGACCCCGACACCGCCCCAACACCGCCCCGCCCCCGACACTGCCCCGCCCCCTACACCGCCCCAACACCACCCCGCCCCCAACACCGCGCCGCCCCCTACACCGCCCCAACACCGCCCCGCCACCGACAACGCCCCGACACTGCCCCGCCCCCGACACCGCCCCGCCCCCAACACCGACCCTGACACCGCCCCGCCCCCGACACCGCCCCGACACCGCCCCGACACCGCCCCGACACCGCCCCGACACCGCCCCCGACACCACCCCATCCCCGGACACCGCCCCGCCCCGTCCCCGCCCCGGCACCGCCCCGCCCCCGACACCACCCCGCCCCCGACACCGAACCTGACCCCGCCCCCGACACCGCCCCAACACCGGTCCGACACCGCCCCGCCCCCGACACCGCCCCGCCCCCGACACCGACCCTGACACCGCCCCGACACCGCCCCGACACTGCCCCGACACCGCCCCCGACACCGCCCCGACACTGCCCCGACCCCGACTCCGCCCCGACACTGCCCCGACCCCGACACCGCCCCAACACCGCCCCGCCCCCGACACTGCCCCGCCCCTACACCGCCCCAACACCACCCCGCCCCCAACACCGCGCCGCCCCCTACACCGCCCCAACACCGCCCCGCCCCCGACACCGCCCCGACACTGCCCCGCCCCCGACACCGCCCCGCCCCCAACACCGACCCTGACACCGCCCCGCCCCCGACACCGCCCCGACACCGCCCCGACACCGCCCCGACACCGCCCCGACACCGCCCCCGACACCACCCCGTCCCCGGACACCGCCCCGCCCCGACACCGCCCCGCTCTGGAGACCGCCCCGAAACTGCCCCGCCCCTGGCACCGCCCTGACACCGCCCCGCCCCCGACACCGACCCTGACACCGCCCCGACACCGCCCTGCCCCGACACCACCCCGCCCCCGATACCGTCCCGCCCCTGACACCGGGCCGACACTGCACCGCCTCCGACACCTCCCCGTCCCCAACACCGCCCCTGACACCACCCTCGACGCCGCCCCCGACACCGCCCCGACACCACCCCCGACACCGCCCCCGACACCGCCCCGGCACCACCCCGCCCCCGACACGGCCCCGACACCACCCCGCCCCCGACCGCTCCGACACCGGTCCGACACTGCACCGCACCCCGACACCGCCCCGACACCGCCCCCGACACCGCCCCCGATACCGCCCCGCCCCGACACCGCCCCGCCCCGACACCGCCCCGCCCCCGATACCGCCCCGCCCCTGACACCGCCCCGACACTGCACCGCCTCCGACACCTCCCCGTCCCCAACACCGCCCCTGACACCACCCTCGACGCCGCCCCCGACACCGCCCCGACACCGCCCCCGGCACCGCACCGACCCCGACACCGCACCGCACCCCGACACTGCCCCGACACCGCACCCGACACCACCCCCGACACCGCCCCCGACACCGCTCCGGCACCACCCCGCCCCCGACACGGCCCCGACACCACCCCGCCCCCGACCGCTCCGACACCGGTCCGACACTGCACCGCACCCCGACACCGCCCCGACACCGCCCCCGACACCGCCCCCGATACCGCCCCGCCCCGACACCGCCCCGCCCCGACACCGCCCCGCCCCCGATACCGCCCCGCCCCCGATACCGCCCCGCCCCTGACACCGCCCCGACACTGCCCCGCCCCGACACCACCCCGTCCCCGACACCGCCCCCGACACCACCCTCGACGCCGCCCCCGACACCGCGCCGACACCGCCCCGACACCACCCCGACACTGCCCCCGACACCAACCCCGACACCACCCCCGACACCACCCCCGACACCGCCCCGGACACCGCCCCGCCCCGCCCCCGCCCCGACACCGCCCCGCTCCGGAGACCGCCCCGAAACTGCCCCGCCCCTGACACCGCCCTGACACCGCCCCGACACCACCCCGCCCCGACACCGCCCCGCCCCCGATACCGCCCCGCCCCTGACACCGCCCCGACACCGCCCCCGACACCACCCTCGACGCCGCCCCCGACACTGCCCCGACACCGCCCCGCCCCCGACACCGCCCCGACACCACCCCGCCCCCGACACCGCCCCTGACACCGCCCCGACACCGCCCCGTCCCCGACACCGCCCCCGACACCGCCCCGACACCGCCCCGCCCCCGACACCGCCCCCGACACTACCCCCATCACCATCCCGACGCCGCCCTCCACCCTGCCCCGACACTGCCCCGCCCCCGACACCGCCCCGGCACCACACCCGGCACCACCCCCGACACCGCCCCGCCCCCGACACCGCCCCGGCACCGCCCCGCCCCCGACACCACCCCGCCCCCGACACTGACCCCGCCCCCGACACCGCCCCAGACACCACCCCTGACACCGCCCCGCCCCCGACACCGCCCCGACACCGCCCCTGACACCGCCCTCGACACTGGCCCAACACTGCCCTGCCCCTGACACCGCCCCGACACTGCCCCGCCCCCGACACCGCCTCTGACACCGCCCTCGACACCGGCCCAACACTGCCCTGCACCTGACACCGCCCCGACACTGCCCCGCCCCCGACACCGCCCCTACACCGCCCCGCCCCCGACACCGCCTGACACTGCCCCGCCCCCGACACCGCCCCGACACCGCCTGACACTGCCCCGCCCCCGACACTGCCCCGCCCCCGACACCGCCCCGCCCCCGACACCGCCCCGACACCGTCTGACACTGCCCCGCCTGTGACACCAGCCCCGACACCGCCCGACACTGCCCCGCCCCCGACACTGCCCCGCCCCCGACACTGCCCCGCCCCCGACACCGCCCTCGACACGGCCCCCGACACCGCCCCGACACCATCCTCGACACCGCCCCGACACTGCCCCGCCCCCGACACCGCCCTGCCCCCAACACCGACATTGACACCGCCCCGCCCCCGACACCGCCCCGACACCGCCCCCGACACTGCCCCGCCCCCGACACCACCCTGACACCGCCCCGCCCCCGACACCACCCCTCCCCCGACATCGCCCCAACACTGCCCCGCCCCCGACACCACGCCGCCCCCGACACCGCCCCGACACTGGCCGACACCGCCCGACACTGCCCCGCCCCTGACACCGCCCCGACACCGCCCGACACTGACCCGCCCCCGACACCGCCCTGACACCGCCCCGCCCCCGACACCGCCCCGACAGCGCCCCTGACACCGCCCTCGACACCGGCCCAACACTGCGCTGCCCCTGACACCGCCCCGACACTGCCCCGCCACCGACACCGCCCCGACACCGCCCCGCCCTCGACACTGCCTGACACTGCCTCGTCCCCGACACCGCCCCGCCCCCGACACCGCCCCGACACCGCCCCGCCCTCGACACTGCCTGACACTGCCTCGTCCCCAACACCGCCCCGCCCCCGACACCGCCCCGACACCGCCTGACACTGCCCCATCCCGACACTGCCCTGCCCCCGACACCGCCCCCGACACTACCCCCGTCACCATCCCGACCCCGCCCTCCACCCTGCCCCGACACTGCCACGCCCCCGACACCGCCCCGGCACCACACCCGCCACCACCCCCGACACCGCCCCGCCCCGACACCGCCCCGGCACCGCCCCGCCCCCGACACCACCCCGCCCCTGACACCGCCCCGACACCACCCGACACTGACCCGCCCCCGACACCGCCCTGACACCGCCCCGCCCCCGACACCGCCCCGACACCGCCCCTGACACCGCCCTCGACACCGGCCCAACACTGCGCTGCCCCTGACACCGCCCCGACACTGCTCCGCCCCCGACACCGCCCCGACACCATCCTCGACACCGCCCCGACACTGCCTCGTCCCCGACACCGCCCCGCCCCCGACACCGCCCCGACACTGCCTGGCACTGCCCCGCCCCGACACTGCCCCGCCCCCGACACCGCCCCTGACACTACCCCCATCACCATCCCGACCTCGCCCTCCACCCTGCCCCGACACTGCCCCGCCCCCGACACCGCCCCGGCACCACACCCGACACCACCCCCGACACCGCCCCGCCCCCGACACCGAACCTGACCCCGCCCCCGACACCGCCCCAACACCAGTCCGACACCGCCCCGCCCCCGACACCGCACCCGCCCCCGACACCGACCCTGACACCGCCCCGACACCGCCCCGACACTGCCCCGACACCGCCCCCGACACCGCCCCGACACTGCCCCGACCCCGACACCGCCCCAACACCGCCCCGCCCCCGACACTGCCCCGCCCCCTACACCGCCCCAACACCACCCCGCCCCCAACACCGCGCCGCCCCCTACACCGCCCCAACACCGCCCCGCCACCGACAACGCCCCGACACTGCCCCGCCCCCGACACCGCCCCGCCCCCAACACCGACCCTGACACCGCCCCGCCCCCGACACCGCCCCGACACCGCCCCGACACCGCCCCGACACCGCCCCGACACCGCCCCCGACACCACCCCATCCCCGGACACCGCCCCGCCCCGTCCCCGCCCCGGCACCGCCCCGCCCCCGACACCACCCCGCCCCCGACACCGAACCTGACCCCGCCCCCGACACCGCCCCAACACCGGTCCGACACCGCCCCGCCCCCGACACCGCCCCGCCCCCGACACCGACCCTGACACCGCCCCGACACCGCCCCGACACTGCCCCGACACCGCCCCCGACACCGCCCCGACACTGCCCCGACCCCGACTCCGCCCCGACACTGCCCCGACCCCGACACCGCCCCAACACCGCCCCGCCCCCGACACTGCCCCGCCCCTACACCGCCCCAACACCACCCCGCCCCCAACACCGCGCCGCCCCCTACACCGCCCCAACACCGCCCCGCCCCCGACACCGCCCCGACACTGCCCCGCCCCCGACACCGCCCCGCCCCCAACACCGACCCTGACACCGCCCCGCCCCCGACACCGCCCCGACACCGCCCCGACACCGCCCCGACACCGCCCCCGACACCACCCCGTCCCCGGACACCGCCCCGCCCCGACACCGCCCCGCTCTGGAGACCGCCCCGAAACTGCCCCGCCCCTGGCACCGCCCTGACACCGCCCCGCCCCCGACACCGACCCTGACACCGCCCCGACACCGCCCTGCCCCGACACCACACCGCCCCCGATACCGTCCCGCCCCTGACACCGGGCCGACACTGCACCGCCTCCGACACCTCCCCGTCCCCAACACCGCCCCTGACACCACCCTCGACGCCGCCCCCGACACCGCCCCGACACCACCCCCGACACCGCCCCCGACACCGCCCCGGCACCACCCCGCCCCCGACACGGCCCCGACACCACCCCGCCCCCGACCGCTCCGACACCGGTCCGACACTGCACCGCACCCCGACACCGCCCCGACACCGCCCCCGACACCGCCCCCGATACCGCCCCGCCCCGACACCGCCCCGCCCCGACACCGCCCCGCCCCCGATACCGCCCCGCCCCTGACACCGCCCCGACACTGCACCGCCTCCGACACCTCCCCGTCCCCAACACCGCCCCTGACACCACCCTCGACGCCGCCCCCGACACCGCCCCGACACCGCCCCCGGCACCGCACCGACCCCGACACCGCACCGCACCCCGACACTGCCCCGACACCGCACCCGACACCACCCCCGACACCGCCCCCGACACCGCTCCGGCACCACCCCGCCCCCGACACGGCCCCGACACCACCCCGCCCCCGACCGCTCCGACACCGGTCCGACACTGCACCGCACCCCGACACCGCCCCGACACCGCCCCCGACACCGCCCCCGATACCGCCCCGCCCCGACACCGCCCCGCCCCGACACCGCCCCGCCCCCGATACCGCCCCGCCCCCGATACCGCCCCGCCCCTGACACCGCCCCGACACTGCCCCGCCCCGACACCACCCCGTCCCCGACACCGCCCCCGACACCACCCTCGACGCCGCCCCCGACACCGCGCCGACACCGCCCCGACACCACCCCGACACTGCCCCCGACACCAACCCCGACACCACCCCCGACACCACCCCCGACACCGCCCCGGACACCGCCCCGCCCCGCCCCCGCCCCGACACCGCCCCGCTCCGGAGACCGCCCCGAAACTGCCCCGCCCCTGACACCGCCCTGACACCGCCCCGACACCACCCCGCCCCGACACCGCCCCGCCCCCGATACCGCCCCGCCCCTGACACCGCCCCGACACCGCCCCCGACACCACCCTCGACGCCGCCCCCGACACTGCCCCGACACCGCCCCGCCCCCGACACCGCCCCGACACCACCCCGCCCCCGACACCGCCCCTGACACCGCCCCGACACCGCCCCGTCCCCGACACCGCCCCCGACACCGCCCCGACACCGCCCCGCCCCCGACACCGCCCCCGACACTACCCCCGTCACCATCCCGACGCCGCCCTCCACCCTGCCCCGACACTGCCCCGCCCCCGACACCGCCCCGGCACCACACCCGGCACCACCCCCGACACCGCCCCGCCCCCGACACCGCCCCGGCACCGCCCCGCCCCCGACACCACCCCGCCCCCGACACTGACCCCGCCCCCGACACCGCCCCAGACACCACCCCTGACACCGCCCCGCCCCCGACACCGCCCCGACACCGCCCCTGACACCGCCCTCGACACTGGCCCAACACTGCCCTGCCCCTGACACCGCCCCGACACTGCCCCGCCCCCGACACCGCCTCTGACACCGCCCTCGACACCGGCCCAACACTGCCCTGCACCTGACACCGCCCCGACACTGCCCCGCCCCCGACACCGCCCCTACACCGCCCCGCCCCCGACACCGCCTGACACTGCCCCGCCCCCGACACCGCCCCGACACCGCCTGACACTGCCCCGCCCCCGACACTGCCCCGCCCCCGACACCGCCCCGCCCCCGACACCGCCCCGACACCGTCTGACACTGCCCCGCCTGTGACACCAGCCCCGACACCGCCCGACACTGCCCCGCCCCCGACACTGCCCCGCCCCCGACACTGCCCCGCCCCCGACACCGCCCTCGACACGGCCCCCGACACCGCCCCGACACCATCCTCGACACCGCCCCGACACTGCCCCGCCCCCGACACCGCCCTGCCCCCAACACCGACATTGACACCGCCCCGCCCCCGACACCGCCCCGACACCGCCCCCGACACTGCCCCGCCCCCGACACCACCCCGGACAGCGGCCCGCCCCGCACCCAACACCGCCCCGCCCCCGACACCGCTCCCGACACCGACCCGACACCGCTCCCGACACCGCCCCCGACACCGCCACCGACACCGCCCCGACACCGCCCCCGACACCGCCCCCGACACCGCCCCCGACACCGCCCCCGACATCGCCCCGACACCGCCCCGACACCGCCCCCGACATCGCCCCCGACACCGCCCCCGACATCGCCCCGACACCGCCCCCGACACCGCCACCGACACCGCCCCGACACCGCCCCCGACACCGCCCTCGACGCCGCCCCCGACACCGCCCCGACACCGCCCCGCCCCCGACACCGCCCTCGACACCGCCCCGCCCCGACAACGCCCCCGACACCGCCCCGACACCGCTCCGCCCCCGACACCGCCCCCGACACTGCCCCCGTCACCGTCCCGCCCCAGCCCTCCACCCTGCCCCGACACTGCCCCGCCCCCGACACCGCCCCGACACCGACACCGCCCCGCCCCCAACACCGACCCTGACACCGCCCCGCCCCCGCCCCGACACCGCCCCGCTCCGGAGACCGCCCCGAAACTGTCCCGCCCCTGACACCGCCCCGCCCCCGACACCGACCCTGACACCGCCCCGACACCGCCCCGCCCCCAACACCGACCCTGACACCGCCCCGCCCCCGACACCGCCCCGACACCGCCCCGACACCGCCCCCGACACCACCCCGCCCCCGACACCACCCCGGACCCCGCCCCGCTCCCGCCCCGACACCGCCCCGCTCCAGAGACCGCCCCGAAACTGCCCCGCCCCTGACACCGCCCCGCCCCTGACACCGCCCCGCCCCCGACACCGACCCTGACACCGCCCCGACACCGCCCCGCCCCAACACCGCCCCGCCCCCGATACCGCCCCGCCCCTGACACCGCCCCGACACTGCCCCGCCTCCGACACCACCCCGTCCCCGACACCGCCCCCGACACCACCCCCGACACCGCCCCGACACCGCCCCCGACACCAACCCCGACACCACCCCCGACACCGCCCCGCCCCCGACACCGCCCCGGCACCGCCCCGCCCCCGACACCACCCCGCCCCCGACACCGAACCTGACCCCGCCCCCGACACCGCCCCAACACCGGTCCGACACCGCCCCGCCCCCGACACCGCCCCGCCCCCGACACCGACCCTGACACCGCCCCAACACCGCCCCGACACTGCCCCGACACCACCCCCGACACCGCCCCGACACTGCCCCGACCCTGACACAGCCCCAACACCGCCCCGCCCCCGACACTGCCCGCCCCCTACACCGCCCCAACACCACCCCGCCCCCAACACCGCGCCGCCCCATACACCGCCCCAACACCGCCCCGCCCCCGACACCGCCCCGCCCCCAACACCGACCCTGACACCGCCCCGCCCCCAACACCGACCCTGACACCGCCCCGCCCCCGACACCGCCCCGCCCCCAACACCGACCCTGACACCGCCCCGCCCCCGACACCGCCCCCGACACCACCCCGTCCACGGACACCGCCCCGCCCCGTCCCCGCCCCGACACCGCCCCGCTCCGGAGACCGCCCCGAAACTGCCCCGCCCCTGACACCGCCCTGACACCGCCCCGCTCCCGACACCGCCCCGCCCCCAACACCGACCCTGACACCGCCCCGCCCCCGACACCGCCCCGACACCGCCCCCAAAACCGACCCTGACACCGCCCCGCCCCCGACACCGCCCCCGACACTGCCCCGCCCCCGACACCGCCCCGCCCCCAACACCAACCCTGACACCGCCCCGCCCCCGACACCGTCCCCGACACCGCCCTGACACCGCCCCGCCCCCAACACCGACCCTGACACTGCCCCGCCCCCGACACCGCCCTCGACACCGCCCCCAACACCGCCCCGACACCACCCCGACACCACCCCGACACCGGCCCCGACACCGCCCCCGACACCGGCCCCGACACCGCCCCGATACCGCCCTCGACACCGCCCCCACCCCGACACCGACCCTGACACCGCTCCGACACCGCCCCGATACCGCCCTCAACACCGCCCCCACCCCGACACCGACCCTGACATCGCTCCGACACCGCCCCGCCCCCGACACCGCCCCGACACCGCCCTCGACACCGCCCCCGACACCGCCCCCGACACCGCCCCGCCCCCGACTCCGCCACCGTCACCGCCCCGACCCCTACACCGCCCCAACACCGCCCCGCCCCCAACACCGCCCCGCCCCCTACACCGCCCCAACGCCGCCCCGCCCCCGACACCGCCCCGCCCCCGACACCACCCCGCCCCCGGCACCGCCCCGCCCTGACACCGCCCCGCCCCCGACACCATCCCGACACCGCCCCTGACACCGCCCTCGACACCGGCCCAACAATGCCCTGCCCCTGACACCGCCCCGACACTGCCCCACCCCCGACACCGCCCCGACACTGCCCCGACACCACCCCGACACCGCCCCGACACCGCCTGACAATGCCCAGCCCCCGACACCGCCCCGACACCACCTGACACAGCCCCGCCCCCGACACTGCCCCGCCCCCGACACCGCCCCGACCCCGACACCGCCCCAACACCGCCTGACACTGCCCCGCCCCCGACACCGCCCCCAACACCGCCCCACCCCCGACACCGACCCTGACACCGCCCCGACACTGCCCCGACACCGCCCCCGACACCGCCCCGACACTGCCCCGACACCGCCCCCGACACCGCCCCGACACCGCCCCCGACACCGCCCCTGACACCGCCCCGACACCGCCCCGACCCCGACACCGCCCCAACACCGCCCCGCCCCCGACACTGAGCCGGGCCCCTACACCGCCCCAACACCACCCCGCCCCCAACACCGCCCCGCCCCCTACACCGCCCCAACACCACCCCGCCCCTACACCGCCCCATCACCACCCCGCCCCCAACACCGCCCAGCCCCCTACACCGCCCCAACACCGCCCTGCCCCCAACACCGCCCCGTCCCAACACCGCCCCAGCACCACCCCGCCCCCAACACCGCCCCGCCCCCTAGACCGCCCCAACACCACCCCGCCCCCAACACCGCCCCGCCCCCTACACCACCCCAACACCACCCCGCCCCCAACACCGCCCCGCCCCCTACACCGCCCCGACACCGCCCCGCCCGCTACACCACCCCGCCCCCGACACCGCCCCGACACTGCCACGCCCCCGACACCGCCCCGCCCCCAACACCAACCCTGACACCGCCCCGCCCCCAACACCGCCCCGACACCGCTCCGACACCGCCCCGACACCGCCCCCGACACCACCCCGCCCCCGACACCGCCCCGGACACCGCCCCGCCCCCGACACCGCCCCGGACACCGCCCCGCCCACGCCCCGACACCGCCCCGCTCCGGAGACCGCCCCGAAACTGCCCCGCCCCTGACACCGCCCTGACACCGCCCCGCCCCCGACACCGACCCTGACACCGCCCCGACACCGCCCCGCCTCCGATACCACCCCGTCCCCGACACCGGCCCCGACACCGCCCTCGACGCCGCCCCCGACACTGCCCCGACACCGCCCCACCGCCAACACCACCCCGCCCCCGACACCACGCCCGACACTGCCCCGAAACCGACACCACCCCGACACCGCCCCGCCACCGACACCACCCCCGTCACCATCCCGACCCCGCCCTCCACCCTGCCCCGACACTGCACCGCACCCCGACACTGCCCCGACACCACACCCGACACCGCCCCCGACACTGCCCCGCCCCCGGCACCACCCCGCCCCCGACACGGCCCCGACACCACCCCGCCCCCGACACCGACCCTGACCCCGCCCCCGACATCGCCCCGACACCGGTCCGACACCGCACCGCACCCCGACACCGCCCCAACACCGCCCAGCCCCCGACACCGACCCTGACATCGCCCCGACACTGCCCCGACACCGCCCCCGACACCGCCCCGACACCGCCCCTGACACTGCCCCGACGCCGCCCCCGACACCGCCCCCGACACAGCCCCGCCCCCTACACCGCCCCAACACCACCCCGCCCCCAACATCGCCCCGCCCCCTACACCGCCCCAACACCGCCCCGCCCCCAACATCGCCCCGCCCCCTACACCGCCCCAACACCGCCTCGCCCCCAACACCGCCCCGCCCCCTACACCGCCCCAACGCCGCCCCGCCCCCGACACCGCCCCGCCCCCGACACCACCCCGCCCCCGGCACCGCCCTGCCCTGACACCGCCCCGCCCCCGACACCGCCCCGACACCGCCCCTGACACCGCCCTCGACACCGGCCCAACACTGCCCTGCCCCTGACACCGCCCCGACACTGCCCCACCCCCGACACCGCCCCGACACTGCCCCGACACCACCCCGACACCGCCCCGACACCGCCTGACACTGCCCCGCCCCCGACACCGCCCCGACACCACCTGACACTGCCCCGCCCCCGACACTGCCCCGCCCCCGACACCGCCCCGACCCCGACACCGTCCCAACACCGCCTGACACTGCCCCGCCCCCGACACCGCCCGACACTGCCCCGCCCCCGACACTGCCCCGCCCCGACACCGCCCTGACACCGCCCCGCCCCCGACACCGACCTGACACCGCCCCGCCCCCGACACCGCCCCAAACACCGCTCCGCCCCCGACACCACCCTGACACCGCCCCGCCCCCGACACCGCCCCAGACACCGCCCCGCCCCCGACACCGCCCCAGACACCACCCCTGACACCGCCCCGACACCGCCCCCGACACCGCCCCGACACCGCCCCGCCCCCGACACTTCCCCGACACCGCCCCGACACTGCCCCGCCCCCGACACCGCCCCGACACTGCCCCACCCCCGACACCGTCCCGACACTGCCCCGCCCCCGACACCGCCCTCGACACCGCCCCGACACCGCCTGACACCGCCCCTCCCCCGACACCGCCCCGACACTGCCCCGCCCCCGACACTGCCCCGCCCCGACACCGCCCTGACACCGCCCCGCCCCCGACACCGCCCCAGACACCACCCCTGACACTGCCCCGCCCCCGACACCGCCCCCGACACCGCCCCGACCCCGACACCGCCCCAACACCGCCCCGCCCCCGACACCGCCCCGACACTGCCCCGCCCCCTACATCGCCCCAACACCACCCCACCCCCAACACTGCCCCGCCCCAACACCGCCCCGCCCCCTACACTGCCCCAACACCACCCCGCCCCCAACACTGCCCCGCCCCCTACACCGCCCCAACACCGCCCCAACACCGCCCCGACAACGCCCCGCCCCCGACACCGCCCCGCCCCCTACACCGCCCCAACACCACCCCGCCCCCAACACCGCCCCGCCCCATACACCGCCCCAACAGCACCCCGCCCCCAACACCGCCCCGCTCCCTACACCGCCCCAACACCACCCCGCCCCCAACACCGCCCCGCCCCCTACACCGCCCCAACACCGCCCCGCCCCCGACACCAGCCCGCCCCCGACACCGCCCCAACACCGCCCCGCCCCCGACACCAGCCCGCCCCCGACACCGCCCCGACACCACCCCGCCCCCGACACCACCCCCGACACCGCCCCGGACACCGCCCCGCCCCCGACACCGCCCCGGACACCGCACCGCCCCGCCCCCGCACCGACACCGCCCCGCTCCGGAGACCGCCCCGAAACTGCCCCGCCCCCGACACCGCCCCGACACCGCCCCGCCCCCGACACCGCGCCCGACACTGCCCCGACATCGCCCCCGACAACGCACCCGACACCGCCCCGACACCGCCCCGCCCCCGACACTGCCCCGCCCCCGACACCGCCCCGCCCCTGGCACCGCACCGACCCCGACACTGCACCGCACCCCGACACTGCCCCGACACCACACCCGACACCACCCCCGACACCGCCCCCGACAACGCCCCGCCCCCGACACCGCCCCGGCACCACCCCGCCCCCGACACGGCCCCGACACCACCCCGCCCCCGACACCGACCCTGACCCCGCCCCCGACATCGCCCCGACACCTGTCCGACACCGCACCGCACCCCGACACCGCCCCGACACCACCCCCGACACCGCCCCCGACACCGACCCTGACACCGCCCCGACACCGCCCCGACACCACCCCCGACACCACCCCGACACCGCCCCTGACACTGCCCCGACGCCGCCCCCGACACCGCCCCCGACACAGCCCCGACCCCTACACCGCCCCAACACCGCCCCGCCCCCAACATCGCCCCGCCCCCTACACCGCCCCAACACCGCCCCGCCCCCAACACCGCCCCGCCCCCGACACCGCCCCGCCACCGACACCACCCCGCCCCGCCCTGACACCGCCCCGCCCCCGACACCGCCCCTGACACCGCCCTCGACACCGGCCCAACACTGCCCTGCCCCTGACACCGCCCCGACACTGCACCGCCCCCGACACCGCCCCGACACCGCCCCGACACCGCCTGACACTGCCCCGCCCCCGACACCGCCCCGACACCACCTGACACTGCCCCGCCCCCGACACTGCCCCGCCCCCGACACCGCCCCGCCCCCGACACCGCCCCGACACCGCCTGACACTGCCCCGCCCCCGACACCGCCCCGACACCACCCGACACTGCCCCGCCCCGACACTGCCCCGCCGCGACACCGCCCTGACACCGCCCCGCCCCCGACACCGCCCCAGACACCACCCCTGACACCGCCCCGTCCCCGACACTGCCCCAGACACCGCCCCGCCCCCGACACCGCCCCTGACACCACCCCTGACACCGCCCCGACACCGCCCCGACACCGCCCCGCCCCCGACACTGCCCCGACACCGCCCCGACACTGCCCCGCCCCCGACACTGTCCCGACACCGCCCCAACACTGCCCCGCCCCCGACACCGCCCCGACACTGCCCCACCCCCGACACCGCCCCGACACTGCCCCGCCCCCGACACCGCCCTCGACACCGCCCCGACACCGCCTGACACTGCCCCGCCCCCGACACCGCCCCGACACTGCCCCGCCCCCGACACTGCCCCGCCCCGACACCGTCCTGACACCGCCCCACCCCCGACACCGCCCTGACACCGCCCCGCCCCCGACACCGCCCCAATACCGCCCCGCCCCGACACCACCCAAACACCACCCCGATACCGCCCCGCCCCTACACCGCCCCCGACACCGCCCCAGACACCACCCCTGACACCGCCCCGCCCCCGACACCGACCTGACACCGCCCCGCCCCCGACACCGCCCCAGACACCGCTCCGCCCCCGACACCGCCCCGATACCGCCCCGCCCCGACACCACCCCAACACCGCCCCGTCCCCGACACCACCCCGCCCCGACACCGCCCCCGACACTGCCCCGCCTCCAACACCACCACGCCACCAACACCGCCCCGCCCCCGACACCGCCCCAACACCGCCCCGACACTGCCCCGCCCCCGACACCACCCCCGACACCGACCCTGACACCGCCCCGACACCGCCCCGACACTGCCCCTGACACTGCCCCGACGCCGCCCCCGACACCGCCCCAACACCGCCCCGCCCCCAACATCGCCCCGCCCCCTACACCGCCCCAACACCGCCCCGCCCCCAACATCGCCCCGCCCCCTACAACGCCCCAACACCGCCCCACCCCCAACACCGCCCCGCCCCCTACACCGCCCCAACACCGCCCCGCCCCCGACACCGCCCCGCCCCCGACACCACCCCGCCTCCGACACCGCCCCGCCCTGACACCGCCCCGCCCCCGACACCGCCCCTGACACCGCCCTCGACACCGGCCCAACACTGCCCTGCCCCTGACACCGCACCGACACTGCACCGCCCCCGACACCGCCCCGACACTGCCCCGACACCGCCCCGACACTGCCCCGACACCGCCCCGACACCGCCCCGACACCGCCTGACACTGCCCCGCCCCCGACACCGCCCCGACACCACCTGACACTGCCCCGCCCCCGACACTGCCCCGCCACCGACACCGCCCCGACCCCGACACCGCCCCGACACCGCCTGACACTGCCCCGCCCCCGACACCGCCCCGACACCACCCGACACTGCCCCGCCCCGACACTGCCCCGCCCTGACACCGCCCTGACACCGCCCCGCCCCCGACATCGCCCCAGACACCACCCCTGACACCGCCCCGCCCCCGACACTGCCCCAGACACCGCCCCGCCCCCGACACCGCCCCTGACACCACCCCTGACACCGCCCCGACACCGCCCCCGACATCGCCCCGACACCGCCCCGCCCCAGACACTGCCCCGACACCGCCCCGACACTGCCCCGCCCCCGACACTGTCCCGACACCGCCCCAACACTGCCCCGCCCCCGACACCGCCCCGACACTGCCCCACCCCCGACACTGCCCCGACACTGCCCCGCCCCCGACACCGCCCTCGACACCGCCCCGACACTGCCTGACACTGCCCCGCCCCCGACACCACCCCGCCCCGACACTGCCCTGACACCGCCCCGCCCCCGACACCGCCCCAGACACCACCCCTGACACCGCCCCGCCCCCGACACTGCCCCAGACACCGCCCCGCCCCCGACACCGCCCCTGACACCACCCCTGACACCGCCCCGACACCGCCCCCGACATCGCCCCGACACCGCCCCGCCCCAGACACTGCCCCGACACCGCCCCGACACTGCCCCGCCCCCGACACTGTCCCGACACCGCCCCAACACTGCCCCGCCCCCGACACCGCCCCGACACTGCACCACCCCCGACACTGCCCCGACACTGCCCCGCCCCCGACACCGCCCTCGACACCGCCCCGACACCGCCTGACACTGCCCCGCCCCCGACACCGCCCCGACACTGCCCCGCCCCCGACACTGCCCCGCCCCGACACCGCCCTGACACCGCCCCGTCCCCGACACCGCCCCAGACACCACCCCTGACACCGCCCCACCCCCGACACTGCCCCAGACACCGCCCCGCCCCCGACACCGCCCCAATACCGCCCCGCCCCGACACCACCCAAACACCACCCCGATACCGCCCCGCCCCTACACCGCCCCCGACACCGCCCCAGACACCACCCCTGACACCGCCCCGCCCCCGACACCGACCTGACACCGCCCCGCCCCCGACACCGCCCCAGACACCGCTCCGCCCCCGACACCGCCCCGATACCACCCCGCCCCTACACCGCCCCAACACCGCCCCGTCCCCGACACCACCCCGCCCCGACACCGCCCCCGACACTGCCCCACCTCCAACACCGCCCCAACACCACCCCGCCACCAACACCGCCCCGCCCCCGACACCGCCCCAACACCGCCCCGCCCCCGACACCACCCCACCCCCGACACCGCCCCGACACTGCCCCGCCCCCGACACCGCCCTCGACACCGGCCGACACCGCCCCGACACTGCCCTGCCCCCGACACCGCCCTCGACACCGGCCCGACACCGCACTGCCCCCAAAATCGCCCCGACACCACCCCAATACCGCCCCACCCCGACACCGCCCAAACACCACCCCGATACCGCCCTGCCCCCAAAACCGCCCCGATACCGCCCCGCCCCGACACCGCCCCAACACCGCCCCGCCCCTGACGCCACCCTGATACTGCCCCACCCCAATACCGCCTCCAATAGGACCCAAAAGCGCCGGGTGCCAGTTTCCTGAACCAACAGCCAAATTTCCCTCCAACTCCCGGCTGGTCACTGAATTTCCGGCTAATTCGAAGCGCCCTCCCCAATTACTCACCGAGGGCAATTTCTCCCCCACCGCTTGTTGCTGTGACGCAAGGGGATGTGGTCTTCCCCTACATGGCCACTTCCCAAGTGTGAGTCCAGACAATGAGCGTCTGCAGACTGTTCAACCACGGGGATCGCCACAACTCACCCAACCCCGACACACTTTCCAGTGGAGTGAACCGAGCAGCGACCATGATCAGAAACCCCGCCTTTGCTTTTTGTCCCTCTTCCCCGACTCCAGCGAAGGGTACTGAGGCTAACTGTAGCACACTTGCCCCCACCCCTCGCCCCCCCCTCCCTCCCCCCCTACACGCCTCCACCCATTGCCACAAAAGCGAAGCACGGACCAGGGATCAAAATGTGAACTGTTTGAACGAGCTCCTTTGCATAAATGCCATCAAATAAGTAATCACTTGAAAATAAGTAGGCGAATGATCGTCAACAGAAGAAGCACTTCAGGGAACACTATTAGCTGTCAGTGCCTGCTCATCAGAAGACGCACACAAGATATTTGAGAAGTGTTCGGAAGGGGAGCTCACTGGACAATGGTGCCATTCATTCAAGGTATGTGTTACCCAGGTAGGCGCTTCACAATCCATTGTGGTTCAAGAAGAGAGCAGAGGCCCATTCTGCTGCCGTTTAATGTTACCCACCTCCCAGGTCATTACAGGGATCCATTACACCCCCAGCGGGAAATCAAAGGAGAGAGCAGTTACAAGTTAAGCGAGCAGACATCTGAATTGGCAGCTCGCTGAGATTAAAAGACCAGAGCTCACCTGAACAGAGCACAGCCAAGCGGTGCACGTGGAATGGGCACCGCGCTGGGCCGTAGGTACGGTCGCTGACTCGGCGACAGCTGCGCCTGGACCCTGTTGCCCCTTCCCCCCCCCCCGTCCCCCAGAGCTGAAGCTGTGCAGTTTTGCTCAGGTAACACCTCCCTGCCCCTCCACAAACTCAAAAAACGATTTTCCCCGTGCTCTCACGAAGGTGCTGACTCTTGTCAGCCGTGGCTCAGTGGGCAGCACTCTCGCCTCTGAGTCAGAAGGTCGTGGGTTCAAGTCTCACTCCACAAGACTTGTGCGTATAAATCCAGGCTGACACTCCCAGTGCAGTGCTGAGGGAGTGCCGCACTGTCAGAGGTGCCCTCTTTCTGATGAGATGTTAAACCGAGGCCCCGTCTGCCCTCTCAGGTGGATGTAAAAGATCCCACGGCACTATTTTGAAGAAGAGCAGGGGAGTTATCCCCGGTGTCCTGGCCAATATCCCTCAATCAACATCACTAAAAAAGAGATGACCCGGTCATTATCACATTGCTGTTTGTGCGAGCTTGCTGTGCACAAATTGGCTGCCGTGGTTCCTTCATTACAACAGTGAAGACACTCCAAAGGTACTTCATTGGCTGTAAAGTGCTTTGGGACGTCCTGAGGTTGTGAAACACGCTATCTAAATGTGAGTCTTTTTTCGTTCTTTGTTGGGGTACGGTTCCTTGGGAGATGTTGCAGAGTTTGGGATTAAGCACCTTGGTGATAGATGGGATGCCAAGGTTTCACGTGGCCAGGCTCAGTCTGTGGGAGGAGGATGGAGACAGTGGCAAGGGAACGCAATTTATGGAGCCTCCATGGCCCTCGCCCCTCCCTATCTCTGTAATCTCCTCCAGCCCCACCACCTCCTGAGATAGCTGCGCTCCTCTAATTCTGCCCTCCTGAGCATCCCTGAGTATAATCATTCAACCATTGGTGGCCGTGCCTTCTGTTGCCTGGGCCCCAAGCTCTGGAACTCCCTCCCTAAACCTCTCCACCTCTCTACCTCTCTTTCCTCCTTTAAGACGCTCCTTAAAACCTACCTCTTTGACCAAGCTTTTGGTTTATTTCCCTTATATGGCTCGGTGTCAAATGTTTTGTCTTATAACACTCCTGTGAAGCGCCTTGGGACGTTATACTATGTTAAAGGCGCTATATAAATACAAGTTGTTGTTGTTGAACCAATGATTTTGGTCTTCCCAATGTTCAGCTGGAGGATTTTTTTAACCCCCTCACGACTTAATGTCAGATGGGCTGATTGATAACATGTGATCATGGCTCCAGAGAAATGGCGAAGAGGTGGGCTTGGATGTCACCAGCATATGTATAGGGGTCGATTTTAACTGTTCCCTCCTTGTTTCCAGTTAAGCAACGCCTCGATTTAAAAATTCTCATCCTTGCTTTCAAATCCCTCCATAGTCTTGCCCCTCCCTATCTCTGTAATCTCCTCCAGCCCCACAACCCCCCGAGATATCTGCGTTCCTCTAATTCTGCCCCCCTTGAGCATCCCTGATTATAATCACTCAACCATCGGTGGCCGTGCCTTCAGCTGCCCGGGCCCCAAGCTCTGGAACTCCCTCCCTAAACCTCTCCACCTCTTTCCTCCTTTTAGACACTTCTTAAAACCTAACCTCTTTGGCCAAGCTTTTGGTCACCGGTCCTAATATCTCCTTATGTGGCTCAGACTAAAATTTTGTCTGACAATTGCTCCTGTGAAGCGCCTTGGGACATGTTGCTATGTTAAAGGCGCCATATAAATGCGAGTTGTTGTTGCTGTTGGTGGTGGATTCCAGGCAGTGGGGTACACGTGGCAGGGCAGTTGTCCAAGGCTGGTCTTGAGACTCAAACTCTCACGTTAGGTGTTTGTAATAAAAAAAGATTTGCCAAATGTTCATTCCTGAACGCACCGCCCTTTAAAAGTCTTTCCAGATCTGCTTTCCAGTTTTCCCTTGTGGGATCTTTACCCTCCCTCTTTAGCCCATCCTGAGAGTCAGTATATCTGATAAATGAGGTAATTTCCTTCTTCGACCCTTGTCATCAAATCTAACGATGTTGGAAAGCTGCTGGTCCCTGATTCCTGGAATTCACTGCTAATCTCGGTTGCTAGTTCCGTTAATGCTGTCTTTGTTGCTGGAATCCTGTGTTAATCTATTAATGCCTCCATCCCGAAGGGCTACACTGATTCTCCCAAAAATCAGCTTGGAATTTTGCTATTGGTCAGTTCGAAAGCTCTCAATACTCTCCGACTGTCTCCTCCAGCCCTACGGGCCTCTGAGATCTTCGCGCTCCTCCAACTTTGGCCTGGTGCGCATCCCTGATTTCCTTCCCACCGCCGTTGGCGGCCGTGCCTTCAGCCGTCCAGACCCTGGGATTCCCTCCCTAAACCAAGAGTGCGTTGGAGTCTAGAGGTAATAAAAGGCACAGATGAGGGCTTCAGCAATGGATGAGCTGAGGCAGGGTCGTAGACGGGCGATGTTACAGATGTGGAAATAGGCAGTCTTAGTCATGCTGAGCCCCACAACCTTCTGACTCAGAAAGCGAGGGTGCTGCCCATTGAGCCAAGACTGAGCCCCACAACAGCAGTGGCTCCCCAACACCCCATCATCCACCCATCCCCCACACACCCCACCCCACCCACCCCCGCACCCCACCCCCGCACACCCTCACCCCCCCACCCTCCCAATCCACCACCCCCCACTCTCCACCCCCCCCACCACCTTCCAACCGCCGCCCGCCCCGACACACTAACAGGCTGAGGAAGGTCTCAGCAATGCACTAGGCACTCGCACACAATCATAGCCAAGATTAAGCTGAGATGATTGAAAGCTACACTGCTTGCCGACAGGTGAAATCACTCGCTCCACGAGCTGAAGGAATCAGTGGGACAGCCACGTTTCACAAACACTGAACGCGGAACCCCCAGGCTCTCGAAGCCTGCATGCCCTGTGGCGTCAAAAATGCAAACAGATACAGCTGGCCCTGACAGGAAATGTGACTATCTGTCTCCATTAGGCCTGTGCAACATCTATTTACATTGCTCGGTGAGTAAGGATGAAATCTGAGGCCAGGTTTGTGTTTGATGTGCTGCTTGTTAAGGTGAGGGATGACAGAGTAGGGGCTGGATTGGGTTTCCCGGCCTGTGTCGGGTTACAGAACCACAGAACCTCACTGCCACCGACCCGGTCGCTAACTCTCGTTCGACGCATTCCTGGCGGTTTCGTCACGTGACCTCCTGCCGCAAACCGCCCCGCCCCCGTTCTCCCGCCATTGGTCCATCCTCCTCCAGTGTCAGCTGTAGCTCAGTGGGCAGCACCCTCGCCTCTGAGTCAGAAGGTTGTGGGTTCAAGTCCCACTCCAGGGATCTGAGCACATAAATCTAGGCTGACGATCCCAGTGCAGTGCTGAGGGAGCGCTGCTCTGTCGGAGGTGCCATCTTTCAGATGAGATGTTAAACCGAGGCCCCGTCTGCCCTCTCAAATGGTAGGCCTCGATAAAAGACCCCATGCCACTATTTCGAAGAAGAGCAGGGGAGTTATCCCCGGTGTCCTGGGGCCAATATTTATCCCTCAATCAGCATAACAAAAAACAGATTATCCGGTCATTGCTGTTTGTGGGAGCTTGCTGTGTGCAAATTGGCTGCCGCTTTTCCCACATTACAACAGTGACTACACTTCAAAGGTACTTCAGGCTGTAAAGCACTTTGAGATGCCCTGAGGTCGTAAAAGGTGCTATATAAATGCAAACCTTCTCCGCTGAAAGCGGAAGAAACCCAGGCATGGTTCGCAAGTGACATGGGAGTTGAGGTTGCTCAATTAAAACATTATACTGAGATTCACTCTTGGCTTCGAAATGGTGATAAATGAATCAAGTTAGATGTCAAAAATCACAATGTTGTGGGAAAATAAATCTCCTGTCTTCAGTACTCACCTCGCCTTCCCGCATGTCTAAATTACCATGATTTACAACTGTGCTTCTCTGTGCTGCGGTAAAACTGATGGGATGTCAGTGTGCCTGCAGCATTAGTTAGACCAAGCCCCATGTTCCACTGCACTTTCATTCAAACTCCTGCAGGGGCGAGAAATTCGTTATAGCCCGGTTTGAGGTGGTGGCATCGGCTGGGCGCTAACTTTAGCACCAGGCGATGTTTACCGCCTCCAACCGGGATATTCACGAGTAGCGCCCCTAGAGTGGAGCGCTAAGGGGAGCATTCCTCTTTAGGGCGCTAATCCTGGTTCCTTGGGGCGCTATCGCGGGAGTGCTGCTGAAGTTCTGGTGCTAGGAAACTGGCAACTCAGAGCCTAGAGGGATATGGGGATAGGGCAGGAAAGTGGAGTTGAGGTAGAAGATCAGTTCCACGCTGCTCGTAGGGCGCTACGGGGCGGGAGCGCTGCGGGGATAATGAAGTTCTGGGGCTCGGAAACCGGTATCCCAGTGCCTAAAGGGGAGATCAGCTGGACTGCCCGAAACATGAGAGAAAGTTGATGGGAGCACCGGAACCATCAGCAGCAGTACGTCCAACCTCACAGAATCGCAGTGACGTTAAAGGGTTTTACACTCAACGGCTCCTGCTTTATGACACTGAGACACACACGCGGGGGGTACAAGGGACACCGCACGCTGCTCCCTCTGCGTACCACTGCAGGAGAGTGACAGCTGATTGGAGCGTGGGCAGGTACAGCAGGAGGGGCGAGGTCGGGGCGAAGGAGCGGCGAGAGATTGTAGAGGGATGTGATCGGGGCCCAGGAGAGGCGAGGGCCCAGGAGCAGCATGGGCCAGCCCACACTGCGATACGTGTGCGCACTAGGTCCGTGCAGCAGAGCTGGTCTCCAGTCATCTTGGTTAACCCTTGCCATTGGACCGACCTAGCTCTGTCAAGCCCGTGTGGTGGCTGGTGTGCAACGGGCTACCCCACGTTAACAAAAATCCACACACAGGCATCTTCCATCCTTCAGGATGTAGTTCAGGACCTGGAATATCATTGAAACACCTGTGAACTCATCCCTTTTCGGCGTGGAAGCAAGTCATCCTCATTTCGAGGGACTACCTATGATGATGATGATAATATTGCCCCGGGAGCTCCCACAGAACGCCGGCGCTCCCTGCCAGTGACGGAGCCGGGCACTACGGCAGGCGGGAGGAGCAAATTTCGGGATTGCGGCACTAATGTGGCGTTGCACACTCGTGGCGTCACCGAGTGGGTGGCGTTAGATGCGCAGCGCTACCTGACAGCACCGCAGTTAAACCGCCAATGAAGTTCGCGGCTGTAATGTCTGTAAACTTGTATTGTTTGTAGCTCCACACGATGGATATGGACGTATTGTGTACTGCAATTGCACAATTAATAATTAAACAGAACCAGGCAGATTTCCGGAGGCTTCCGAGAGAGCTGCCTGCCATGTAGGAAGCTGTGTGTGCTTGTGCTCTGTGAATATATCACATTTGGTGGCGAGATGGGATTTTTCGGATGATTTAAAGCTTAAATTGTGTTGGTGAAGGATTCAGCTAGCCAACAGAGAGACTTTGGAAGCTTCTGTCTTTAGAAAAAAGCTACAAAATCCGAGATAAAATACAGTACATGGTGTGACCAGCTAGAGATTAAAATGGCAGCACCCACAGGTGTAATCGGACATTTGTGGGAATATAGACACGACCGGGAATGTTTTAAAGCGTATGTGGTTCGGCTAGAAATGTATTTCACTGCAAATAACAAAATCGAAGTTCCAAACAACGCAGTCCACAATGCTGTGTTGGAACGTAAGAAAGCGATCTTCTTATCGGAGGCGGGTCCGGCATTGTATGACACACTTGTAAATCTGCTTGTGCCTGACGAGCCAAAGGACACAACGCTTAAAGAGATTTTAACGAAGCTGGAGCAGCACGAAAAACCCAAACCGTTAGAAATTGCTGAAAGCTATCGTTTTGGGATTCGGAATCAAAAGGCTTATGAAATTATCAGTGATTACATCGTAGCATTAAAAAAATTACCGATGCTCTGTAATTTTGCAAACTTTCAAAACCGAGCATTACGGGATCGTTTTGTTTGTGGGGTGAAAAATGATGCGAACAGAAGGAAGTTATTGATGACACATGACTTGACTTTTGAGATTGCTTGTCAGACAGCGAGGTCGATGGGCATGGCCGAACAATATTCCCGAGAATTAAATAATAATTACGGTCGTCAGTCAACCGAGGTAAATCACCTGCAGGTTCAAAGTAAAAGATGGTGGGGGCCCAAAGTCTTAAAAACTGCAAATTCTAACAGAGCGTCGAAGTCGTGCTATAGGTGCCTGGGACAACACATTGCTCAAAGTTGTCTATACGTGAAGGCAGAGTGTTTCTTGTGCAGAAAGACTGGGCATCTTGCGAAGGCATGCCGACTCAAGGGTAAACCAGCTTCCAGAGCTATGAGTCCAGCGTTCAAAGCTATGAGTAGAAATCCCAAGAGACTACATAGCATGGAAGAACAATAACAGGACGAGGAGATGTTAGAGTTACACATCATCAGGAGCACGAGGTTAACGGACAGCGATTCGGAAAGCATCAAAATCCACGTAGATGTTGCGGGATTCAAGATACCAATGGAAATTGACACGGGTGCATCCGTGAGTGTAGTACCGGAGTCGCTGTACTGCGACAAATTGCGTGATTTCCAACTGGAGAAATCCAAGATAGAGCTGCGAAGCTACTCGGGAGAGAAAATTCCTGTGGTAGATCGTATCACCGTACCGGTGAAATATAAAGATCAATTTCAGAAATTGCTTCTAATAGTAATGAAAGGAGACAAGCCTGCCTTACTAGGAAGAAATTGGTTGAGTTCACTGAAGCTGGATTGGAGTAAGATTTTCTGTGTGGAAGCGAGATTTTCATCAACGGATGAGGTTATCAAGAAGTATCGAAGGTGTTCTGCGAAACGGGCAGTCCGATCCAAGGCTTCAAAGTGAGTGTCAAGGTACAGAAGGATGCTAGATCGGTTTACTACAAGCCACGTTCCGTACCATATGCACTCAAGGAGAAAGTTGAGCAAGAACTCAAAAGACTAGAGACTGAGAACATTATTTGTAAGATAGATCGATGTAATTGGGCTATACCCATTGTTGTTGTACCTAAGTCTGATGGTAAGGTAAGATTGTGTGGTGATTATAAAGTAACCGTAAACCAGGTTCTAGAGGGTAATGTCCCCAATACATTGCCAAATATAGAAGGTTTGTTCACAACACTGACAGGTGGTCAGATCTTCTCAAAACTGGATCTTACGAATGCCTACTTACAGCTTGAACTAGATGAGGAGTCCAAGTCATGTTTGACTATAAATACTCAACTAGGCCTATATCAATTTAATAGGCTACCGTTTGGAGTGTCTTCCGCCCCTGCCATATTACAAGGGGTGATGAACCAAATTTTGCAAGGTATTGAAGGGGTAGTATGTTATTTGGATGACATACTAATTTCAGCACCAAATAAGCAAATTCGTAATAACATATTGAATGAAGTCCTCAAACGGCTAAAGAAGCACAGAGTACGAGTGTCTGCTCGTAAGTATGAGTTATTTAAAAACTCAGTGGAGTGCTTAGGGTACAGAGTAGACAAAGATGGTTTACGTCCAACCATGGAAAAATTGGATCCGATCAGAAATGCACCCACTCCCAGGAATGACACTGAACTTTGTTCATTCTTGGGTCTTTTGAACTATTATGGGAAGTTCCTACCAAATTTGGCTACAGTATTACATCCACTGAATGAACTTTTGAAAAAACAGGTCTATTGGAAGTGGTCAAAAGAATGCGATACAGCATTCAAGGAGTGTAAAAGCAAATTGGTAGAGAGCACCATGTTCACTATTACATATCTAAGGAGATTAAGCTAGCATGTGATGCCTCTCCGTATGGAGTTGGGGTAGTGATCTCTCATGTATTAAGTAGTGGGGAGGAGAGACCAATTGCTTTTGCTTCACGCACTCTCAGTGTCAGTGAGAGTAATTATGCGCAAATTGAAAGGGAAGCTTTGGCATTAATTTTTGGGGTCAAGAAGTTTCACAAATACTTGTATGGTCGGAAGTTTACCATTCTTACAGATCATAAGCCCCTAACAGCAATCGTCCATCCAAAGTCCCCAGTTCCAACATTAGCTGCAGCCCGAATGCAGAGATGGGCTTTGATTTTGTCAGCATATACATATGATATTGAATACAGACGATCAGCTGATCACAGTAATGCTGATGCAATGTCTAGATTGCCTTCCCCATCACAAGTTACACGCGATAGGGAAGAAGTGTTTTATTTTTCATACATTGATGAACTGCCAGCCACAGCTGAAGAGATTGGTAGAGCAACCAAACATGACCGAGTGATGTCGAAGGTGTATGAGTTTATTGCAAATGGATGGCCAAACCAGGTAACAGATAAAGATACACATCCATTCTTCATTCGTAGGAATGAATTATCAGTCGATAAAGATTGTATCATGTGGGATGCAAGAGTGGTTATATCAAATAAATTCAGGTCCAAATTATTAGGAGACCTCCATGACCAGCACCTGGGAATGTGCTTGACCAAGAGTTTTGCACGCAGTTATTTATGGTGGCCAGGTCTTGATAAAGATATAGAGTACATCGTGAGTCACTGTACGACATGTCAATCGGTAAGCAAGCAACCACCACCAGTACCATTACAGCCATGGAAATGGCCTCCCAGGGTGTGGCAAAGGCTACATATTGATTTTGCGGAGTTAGAAGGACAACAATTGTTCATTGTGATTGATAGTCATTCAAAGTGGGTTGAGGTGTTTCCAATGTGGAAAATAACAACAAGTAAAACATTGGACATTTTGCAAAAATTATTTTCTTCATTTGGCCTCCCTGAAGAGATTGTTTCAGATAATGGACCACAATTTCATTCAGAAGAATTTGCACAATTCACGAGCAAAAATGGTGTGAAACATACCAAGATTCCACCATACCATCCTGCTTCGAATGGTGCAGCAGAGCGCACTGTACAATTTGTAAAACGAGCCCTCATAAAACAAATGTTAGATCCAAATCCAAGGAAACGACAGTTGTCATTGGATCACAAATTGGCTAAATTTTTTATTACATATCGAAATACTCCTCATACAACTAAAGATAGAACACCAGCAGAGTTGTTTCTCAAACGACAGCCGCGAACCAGATTCTCGTTGTTAAAACCAAATTTGGCACAGTCCATAGAAGACACACAATTAAGACAGAAAGAGAATCATGAAAGAGGTAGAGTAAAAGAGAGAAGTGTGAAATTAAACCAGAAGGTGAGAGTGAAGTACCATCACCATAAAGGGTTAAAGTGGTTGCCAGGAAGAGTGGTGAAGATATGTGGTCCTCGCACATATTTGGTAAAGATGTTTGATAATGGACAGGTTAGGTTTGTTCATATTGATCATATTTTACCTACAGACATGGAAGGAGTTGAAGGTGGGAATGATTCAATTATTTCTGACTCATCAGATAGTTTTGATACAGCAGTAGCAAATCCTAAATCCAATGTACTGGAAACAAATCCAGGAGAGAATCAGAATGAAAGTCTGAGTCTGAGTCAGGAAACCATAGAGCCTGAAGTTAGAGTGAATTCAAATGAAAATCAAGGAAATTTCGTGGAGGAAAACGTTCCTCAGGATGAGCCTCAAATGAGTTAGATTCAACACCATGTTTGGAAGGTTCTGTTCGAGAGCGAAGGTATCCTCTTCGAAACAGAAAACAAGTGGTAAAGTTAAACTTGTAAATATGGAAAAAAATAAGTTTATATCCTGTATTATGTATAAACATGAAAGTTATGTATGATGTTTGTATAATAACTTCTTCATTAAGGAGGGAGAAGTGTAATGTCTGTAAGCTTGTAATGTTTGTAGCTCCACACTATGGATGTGGATGTATTGTGTACTGCAATTGCACAGTTAATAATTAAACAGAACCAGGCAGATTTCCGGAGGCTTCCAAGAGAGCTGCCTGCCATGTAGGAAGCTGTGTGTGCTTGTGCTCTGTGAATATATCAGAGCGGCAGGCATTAACAGCGCAGCGCTCGGACGCTAACGGGTGGTGCGAAGCAAATGAATTTTTAGCCTATTGTCTTCACCTGTCAGAGATTTATATTCAGAGCTGCTTTTGAATTGCCGGCTTTTTTTGAAGCTATTTGCCAGAATTTGGCATGCATGTACCTGTGTCGTAACCACATGTCACGGCGCAAAGCTTCTGCACTAATGCAGGAGTCTCTGCACCAACACAGTCCCTGCACTAACACAGTCCTTGCACCAAAGCAGTCCCTGCACCATTGCAGTCCCTGCACTAACGCAGTCCCTGCATCAACGCAGTCTCTGCACCAACGCAGTCCTTACACCAATGCAGTCTCTGCACCAACACAGTCCCTGCACTAATGCCGTCCCTGCACCAACACAGTTCATGCACCAATGCAGTCCATGCACCAAAGCAGTCCCTGCACCAACACAGTTCCTGCACCAATGCAGGAGTTGCTGCACCAACACCGTCTCTGCACTAACGCAGTCCCCGCACCAATGCAGTCTCTGCACCGACACAGCCCCTGCACCAACACAATCCCTGCACTAACACAGTCCCTGCACTGTCGCAGTTCCCGCACCAATGCAGTCCCTGCACCAATGCAGTCTCTGCACCAGCGCAGTCCCTGCACTAACACAGTCCCTGCACTCATGCCGTCTCTGCACCAACACAGTCCCTGCACCAATGCAGCCTCTGCACCAATGCAGGAGTCTCTGCAGCAAAGCAGGGGTCTCTGCACCAACATAGTTTCTGCACCAACACAGGAGTCTCTGCATCAACGCAGTCTCTGCACCAATGCAGGAGTCTCTGCACCAACACAGTCTCCATACTAATGCAGGACATTCTGCACTAACTCAGGAGATTCTGCACTGATGCAGGAGACCCCGTTCAAGTGGTTAAGAAGCCTGAAAATGTCAGCTGCTCCTAATCTTTGAAGTGTTATGGCCTTAAGTAAAATCACTTCTCCTTTTGTTACAGGGGCAAGCCATCTCCAAAAATTAAAACCTATCTTAAATATCCCTTTGTGTGAAAAGGACATTTCAAAGTGTTTGTTTTCATTGCAGGACAATAGTGTCTTACCCTGGCAACCCATTAATGGAGTGATGAACAGTGCATCTTCAATGGGAACAGGGGCTTTTACACAGCGGTACATGCTGGGGAAGGTCAACCTGTTTGGGGCTCGTCTCCATCAGGAGGTGTGAAATTCATACCTGGCTCAGTAATCGGCCATTCGCTTGTTTCTGGAGTTTCTGGAGTGTAGTCACTGTTGTAATGTAGTTAACACGGCAGCCAATTTGCGCACAGCAAGCTCCCACACACAGCAATGAGATAATGACCAGATAATCTGTTTTCTGGTGATATTGGTTGGGGGATAAATGTTGGCCCCAGGACACCAGGGATAATTCCCCTGCTATTCTTCGAAATAGTGTCATGGGATTTTTTTACATCCACCTGAGAGGGCAGACGGGGCCCGGGCCAAAAGACAGTGCAGCACTCCCTCAGTAATGCACTGGGAGAGTCAGCCTAGATTTTGTGCTCACGTCTCGGGAATGGGGACTTGAATCTACGACCTTCTGACTCAGAGGTGAGCGTGCTGCCCACTGAGCCGCGGCTAACACGAGCGCACCGAGTGACTGGGATAGGTTTTCCACCTGCCGAGCATAAAATGGGCGTTGCAGATTGACCACTCGTTATGGAAACCGCTGATCATCATTTCCATGAATAGACCGCCAATCCACTTGATGCCCGGGTAGTGAGTTGAAAATGTACCCACCTAAAAAGAAAGGCTTGGATTTATATAGCGCCTTTCACGACCACTGGACTTCTCAATGCACTTTACAGCCAATGAAGTAATTTGGAGTGTAGTCACTGTTGTAATGTGGGAAACGCAGCAGCCAATTGGGGCACAGCAAGCTCCTACACACAGCCATGTGATAATGACCAGATCATCTGTTTTAGTGATGTTGATTGAGGGATAAATATTGGCCAGGACACTGGGGATAACTCCCCTGCTCTTCTTCGAAATAGTGCAGTGGGATCTTTTATGTCAACCTGAGAGAGCAGACGTGGCCTCGGTTTAACGTCTCATTCGAAAGGCGGCACATCCGACAGTGCAGCACTCCCTCAGCACTGCACTCGGAGTGTCAGCCGAGATGTATGTGCTCAAGTTCCTGGAATGGGACTTGAATCCACAAGTTCCCACTCTTATGTTTAATCCCTGGATCTACTGTCTAATAATCCCCCATTCTATGCAGAGAAATATGGTAAACACATCTCTATTGAACAGATAGGTCATTAAATATAATTTGGCTACAGGCTTTATTCATACTGACTGAAATATTCTCAGATCCCTTCTGTATCAAGAAGTCCTTTTTAGTCTTCGCTAAGTGCTTTATTCGCCTGCAGTCATACTCCTCCATTTATCTTCTGCCTCTTAAAGAAAAGATATTTGTGAGAAAGTAATACAAAGAGAGAAGCCAGGTAGAGCCCAGAGGGGAACCGAACAGTTCCCAGATAGGTCAACTGTTTTAGACATGTTCGAGCTGAGTAAAATCATGTCAAAGAGTATGTTACTAAAAGTGTGTGTCTGCATAACAGATGCCGTAAAGGGTATTAAAATGCTGACCTGGAAGTGTTGTATTTGACCAGTTCAAGACAAGATTCTGCGCATCAAGTCCTGAAATTATTAAAGATTTTATCTCCCCCCCCACCCCTGACTTCCCACCGGGTCAAAACACAAGCTGGTGCGAGGGTGAGGTACTGAGGCAAGCAAAACCGCCAGGTCCCAGGTTCTAGCCTCAATCTCTGCTGATTTAGCTTATCTCGGTTGGGTCAGTAGCAGGATAAAGAAAAGCAATAAAGAAAGAAAGAGTTGCATTTTTCTAGCGCCTTTCACGGCCACCAAACATCCCAAAGCGCTTTACAGCCAATGACGTACTTTTGGAGTGTAGTCGCTGTTGTAATGTGGGAAAGCATTGCTACAATTGGCCTCGGATGAGACGTTAAACCAAGGCCCCGTCTGCTCTCTCAGGTGGACGTAAAAGATCCCACGGCACTATTTCGAAGAAGAGCAGGGGAGTTATCCCCGGTGTCTTAGGGCCAATATTTATCCCTCAATCAACATAACAAAAACAGATTATCTGGTCATTATCACATTGCTGTTTGTGGGAGCTTGCTGTGCGCAAATTGGCTGCCGCGTTTCCTACATTACAACAGTGACCACACTTCAAAAGTACTTCATTGGCTGTAAAGCATTTTAGGATGTCCCACGGTAGTGAAAGGCGCTATATAAATGCAAGCCTTTCCTTTTTAGGGCCCAGAAAATGGTGACCGAGGAATGAAAGTTGCGAAGAGAGGGGCTTTATGTCTCATCCATAGACTACGGGCTCAATTTTGCCCAAGCCCGTTTTTTGGCGTATTGCCAGAGTTACCGCTGTTTTTCTTGGCCAGAAATGCGGCAAAAATATTTGTCCAATGTTTCCCTGCAGTGTGTCCAGTCGTCTCGTGGGGCGGAGCCTGCTGTCTGCACCGAAAAAAACGATGCCGCACCTTCTGCGCATGCACGGGGAAATAAAGGACGTTTTTGACGTGATCCCAATGGGCATGCATGCGCAGTACAGCTCCCGGTCTGCAATCGGCTATTGTTAAAGAGCCAGTTGTGTGTGTGAGAACGTTGAGTGCTGTGTAAGATCTCGCATTGGAAAAATCAGTACTGCAATACAAGATGCAACGCGGCACAAGGACCAAGAATTTCTTACAGGATGAAGTGGAGGCACTGGCTACTGTGATTGCGGCAAAATGGCAGGAGCTGGACACCAGCAGAGGTCACACAAAAGTTCCACCCAAAGAAATGAAGAAACACTGGAACCAAGTTGCAGAAGATTGTGCAATGGTAACCACCCCGAGATCTGGAGGCCAGTGTAAGAAGAATTGGCAGGACCTTGGTCAAGTAGTTCGTGTAAGTAATATTTTAATTTATTCAATGGAATTGCAATTGTAAATGTATATCTGTATATGTCCCACCCAGCAGAAAGACACCTCTCTGAAAAGTTGCATTTTCATCTTTGCAGAGGAAAGTGGCACGCAACAAAAGGGAAAGAACTCGCACAGGAGGAGGCCCGGCAAATCTGCAGCCACTGACACCCTTGGAAGAGAAGGTCGCTGCTTTGATGGGTCCTGCCTGGAAAAAAGCAACCACCACTGCACTAAGCTGGGCCCTCACTCGAGGGAGAGGGTAAGTTCTGCAAATTCCACATTTTGGCTTTGCTTAATGTTAAGTACTGCGCGGGCTAGCCATACTTCGGTTCCTGGGGATGTCTCCGTCAGCTACGCTTCGATTGATGCAATGTGCCAGCATTCATCGTGGTCCTTCAAATCAGCCTGCTGCCATCAACCCTGCCCCCTCCTCTGCTGCTAACCATTTGTCTGTTCTGTTATATTTTGCAGAATTTGAGGCCAACCGTGACGACGCAGAAGAAGATTCAGACGAGGACAAGCCTGAAGAGGAGAACATCTTCCAGACCAAGAGCATGGGGGTGAGGGGGAGGGGGAGGGGATGAAGATGAAGTCCCCCACTGTTTTACTGACTTTGGAGACGATGCAGGTGATGCCCATTGAGGTGCCAGCCCCTTCCGTGACTAGTGGTTTGAGTGTTGGTGGGACATTCCATGGTTTCCCACCTTCCGAGGCTGCGGGTCCCAGTGGGATGCAATTTTTTTGGCCAAACGGAAAAATCATCAAAACTGATGCATCCCCTATGACATCAAAAAAACCTAACATAAAAAAAATCGTAACTTACTCAGTTACATCGGCGCAGATTCCTGGGGGAAACTTTGATTTAAATACCGACACCAAAAAACACCGCGCAAATGACCCGGGAAAATTGAGCCCGACTAGAATTGTACATATAATTAATTTTATGATCCACGGCATGAAATGTAATGACAGTGCATGAACATTCGCACAAAATTAAAGGCAGGCAGTATCATTCGGATAATGCCTGCTCTTCATGGGATTTTCCAGCTAACAGGCCGCTCCTTGAAGTCAAAGCTAAAATTTTGAAACAAGTTGATCAGAACGTTTTATAAAACTGATATCTGGCGAAATGCTGGTTTTATTACATGTTTTCGAGCCTGCATTTATACTGCAGCACTTGGTCAGATATCGGTCGCTCGAGAGTGCATTCACAGCTGGAGAAGCTGATTTATGGTGGCCTGGCTCTCAATCGAACTCTTGCCGTCGGGGGAAAGCTTGGGCCGACATGCACACGCAGATCTCCACTCCTGGCCCGTAAAGTTTAACAACATAAGAACATAAGAAATAGGAGCAGGAGTCAGCCATTCAGCCCCTCGAGCCTGCTCCGCCATTCAATAAGATCATTGGCTGATCTTTGACCTCAACTCCACTTTCCCGCCCGATCCCCATATCCCTTCAATCCCTTTCTATCCAAAAATCTATCGATCTCAGTCTTGAATAGACTCAACAGCCCTCTGGGGTAGAGAATTCCAAAGATTCATCTGGCCAATATTTACCCCTCAAACAATATTAATAAAACAGATTACCTGGTCATATATCTCATTGCATTTTGTGGGAGCTTGCTGTGCGCAAATGGGCTGCTGGGTTTCCTACATTACAACAGTGACTATACGTGAAAAAGTACCTCGTTGGTTGTAAAGCGCTTTAGGACGTCCTGAGATTGTGAAAGGCGCTATAGAAATGCAAGTTCTTTCCTATTTCTCCTCTCAGCCAATTTTCCAATCTTGGTGGCTGTCCTGAACTTGCCCTTCACCTGGTTGTCTTAATTAAAAACTAAATATAACTCGGGAATATGTTGCACAAATTAAACAGTACGAAAGGGCTTGGCATTTTATGCTTCAAAATAAATTTTTGTTATTGATTGGAAAATGTACGTCACTTGTAACAATCCAGATATCCCCAAATCCCAAAGGGGAGAAATTCAGTCGCTCCTCAGTTGGGGCGGTAACCCAGGCGGAGCGGAAAGTTAGCACCTTGAAAAAGTTTGTACTTTCCACCGAGAAATTTGTCGGAATCGGGCGAAGAGCTGACAGGGGCGATAAACCAGCCGTTACACACTTGACCTGTGGCGCTAAATTTAACCGACCTATTGCGTATGCGCCGATCTCTGATTGCGATCCCGGGAAAAGCCAAGTCTTAAAGGCGAGGCATAGTAATGCACGCATTAAAGTTTACAAAATCACATGTTTACAAGCTGTACTGTTACGTCTGTCTGCCGCGGCAAACTCGGAGACTCATGCACCGTGCTGTGTGTAAACCTTGCACTGACTGTGACTGAGGCTCACGCACCGTGCTGTGTGTAAACCTTGCACTGACTGTGACTGAGACTCACGCACCGTGCTGTGTGTAAACCTTGCACTGACTGTGACTGAGACTCACACACCGTGCTGTGTGTAAACCTTGCACTGACTGTGACTGAGACTCACGCACCGTGCTGTGTGTAAACCTTGCACTGACTGTGACTGAGTCTCACACACCGTGCTGTGTGTAAACCTTGCACTGACTGTGACTGAGACTCACACACCGTGCTGTGTGTAAACCTTGCACTGACTGTGACTGAGACTCACACACCGTGCTGTGTGTAAACCTTGCACTGACTGTGACTGAGACTCACACACCGTGCTGTGTGTAAACCTTGCACTGACTGTGACTGAGACTCACACACCGTGCTGTGTGTAAACCTTGCACTGACTGTGACTGAGACTCACACACCGTGCTGTGTGTAAACCTTGCACTGACTGTGACTGAGACTCACACACCGTGCTGTGTGTAAACCTTGCACTGACTGTGACTGAGGCTCACGCACCGTGCTGTGTGTAAACCTTGCACTGACTGTGACTGAGTCTCACACACCGTGCTGTGTGTAAACCTTGCACTGACTGTGACTGAGACTCACACACCGTGCTGTGTGTAAACCTTGCACTGACTGTGACTGAGACTCACACACCGTGCTGTGTGTAAACCTTGCACTGACTGTGACTGAGACTCACACACCGTGCTGTGTGTAAACCTTGCACTGACTGTGACTGAGACTCACACACCGTGCTGTGTGTAAACCTTGCACTGACTGTGACTGAGACTCACACACTGTGCTGTGTGTAAACCTTGCACTGACTGTGACTGAGGCTCACGCACCGTGCTGTGTGTAAACCTTGCACTGACTGTGACTGGGACTCACACACCGTGCTGTGTGTAAACCTTGCACTGACTGTGACTGAGTCTCACACACCGTGCTGTGTGTAAACCTTGCACTGACTGTGACTGAGGCTCACGCACCGTGCTGTGTGTAAACCTTGCACTGACTGTGACTGAGTCTCACACACCGTGCTGTGTGTAAACCTTGCACTGACTGTGACTGAGGCTCACGCACCGTGCTGTGTGTAAACCTTGCACTGACTGTGACTGAGACTCGCACACCGTACTGTGTGTAAACCTTGCACTGACTGTGACTGAGACTCACACACCGTGCTGTGTGTAAACCTTGCACTGACTGTGACTGAGTCTCACACACCGTGCTGTGTGTAAACCTTGCACTGACTGTGACTGAGACTCACGCACCGTGCTGTGTGTAAACCTTGCACTGACTGTGACTGAGACTCACACACCGTGCTGTGTGTAAACCTTGCACTGACTGTGACTGAGACTCGCACACCGTACTGTGTGTAAACCTTGCACTGACTGTGACTGAGACTCACGCACCGTGCTGTGTGTAAACCTTGCACTGACTGTGACTGAGACTCACGCACCGTGCTGTGTGCAAACCTTGCACTGACTGTGACTGAGACTCACACACCGTGCTGTGTGTAAACCTTGCACTGACTGTGACTGAGACTCACACACCGTGCTGTGTGTAAACGTTGCACTGACTGTGACTGAGACTCACGCACCGTGCTGTGTGTAAACCTTGCACTGACTGTGACTGAGACTCACGCACCGTGCTGTGTGCAAACCTTGCACTGACTGTGACTGAGACTCACACACCGTGCTGTGTGTAAACCTTGCACTGACTGTGACCTCCCAGGGAAGTACTTCCTCATCCCTTTAAGTAGCTGCTAGTTAACGACTCTGCAAGCCCGGACCCACTGTTTTTCCAGACGTTGTTCTTGGCGGGCGCTCAATGAAGCGGCCGCACCGAATTTACCGACCGGGGCGCGAGTGTGGGCGTTGCACCAGGAATACGTCAGGATCGGAACGATCGCCAGCAGCCAGGCGCTAGTGGCTAAACCTGTAATGAATTTTCCAGCAGGGTGCTAAAAGCTGCGTGCCAGTCGCAAAGCTCTCATCATCATCATCATAGGCAGTCCCTCGGAATCGAGGAAGACTTGCTACCACTCTTAGCATGAGTTCTTAGTGGCTGTACAGTCCAATAGGGGAATTACAGTCTCTGTCACAGGTGGGACAGACAGTGGTTGAGGGAAAGGGTGGGTGGACAGGTTTGCCGCATGTTCTTTCCGCTGCCTGCGCTTGATTTCTGCACGCTCTCGGCGACGAGACTCGAGGTGCTCAGTGCCCTCCCAGATGCTCTTCCTCCACTTAGGGCGGTCTTTGGCCAGGGACTCCCAAGTGTCAGTGGGGGTGTCGCACTTTATCAGGGAGGCTTTGAGGGTGTCCTTGTAACATTTCCACTGCCCATCTTTGGTTCGTTTGCTGTGAAGGAGCTCCGAGTAGAGCACTTGCTTTGGGAGTCTTGTGTCTGGCATGCGAACGATGTGGCCTGCCCAGCAGAGCTCGCTTAAACACCCTCTCTGGCCACTACCTGAGGCTATAGACAACCAAAGATACAGCCCTGAGAGTTTGAATTTGCTGTCTGGCCCTTCATCTGGTCATGCCCCCAACCCGTCGCCTTGAAGACACAACACAGAGGGGACAGTTCAAGTGAGCAGATAATGGCAGTCAAGCAAGGCCGAGTGAAAATAAAATCTCTTATGTGTTTCCATGCGTGCCTTCTGAAAACCATGGCTTCCAGGGACCCCCTTCCTCCTTTGTGTTTTCAATAATAACAAATCCTTGCAGCCAAAAGATCGCCTTTAAACCAATTGCTCATATGCTGGTACTTGACGTCGTAAGGGCTCTCTGTTTAATCCGCTTATCACAATGTCATCGCTGACTGTGACATCCCAGTCAACTAAGTATGCTACTATATCTCGAGATATTAACTAACAGTTATTTTTCTGACCGTTTTGTTGCAAAAAGAGTGCAATATTTCAACTGAAAAATGACGTTATCGCTCATTATTTTTCCTAGACTCTGTATAGCCTGTCTGTCAAACATTCTGAGCTCTACACAGAGTAAAAAAATTTTTTTTAATTCGCTCGCGGGATATGGGCGTCGCTGGCAAGGCCGGCATTTATTGCCCATCCCTAACTGCCCCTTGAGAAGGTGGTGGTGAGCCGCCTTCTTGAACCTGCTGCAGTCCGTGTGGTGAAGGTGCTCCCACAGTGCTGTTGGGGAGGGAGTTCCAGGATTGTGACCCAGCGACGATGAAGGAACGGCCGATATATTTCCAAGTCGGGATGGTGTGTGACCTGGAGGGGAACGTGGAGGTGGTGGTGTTCCCATGCGCCTACTGCCCTTGTCCTTCTAGGTGGTAGAGCTCGCGGGTTTGGGAGGTGCTGCCGAAGAAGCCTTGGCGAGTTGCTGCAGTGCATCTTGTAAATGGTACACACTGCAGCCACGGTGCGCCGGTGGTGGAGGGAGTGAATGTTGAAGGTGGTGGATTGAGTGATGAAGGGGTTGACCTATAAAGAAAGGTTGAGCAGGTTGGGCCTGTACTTATTGGAGTTTAGAAGAATAAGAGGTGATCTTATTGAAACATATAAGATCTTGGGGGGGTTGTGGGGCTGGAGGACATTACAGAGAGAGGGAGGGATGAGGCCATGGAAGGATTTGAAAACAAGGATGAGAAATGGAAACTATTCACACTGGTGCTTTATGGGGGAGTGTTTCTGAGGTTGGGTCTGAGAGATGTTGGGACAGAGCAGAGCGAGCTTCAATTTGTGTAGAGCCAAGCTTATCTGAAATGGGCTATATATTCCATTGCTAATACATTCCCTTGCTGAAGGAAAAATCTGCATTTTTCTGACTTTGGGGCATTGAAAGATTGTTATTCTAATCCGAGTTAAACATCCCCATGGTAACCGAGATGCAGAGTTTGGTGAAGGTGTATGTTTACAATGCATGCAGCTCCCTGTAACTAAAACCCACTGTATTCATAGACCATACATTCAGACATTCATCAGACTACACATACGCATTACAGCCAGGCATTAGAATGTGTTTTGACTGTTACATATCACATGTATATGTTTCATATTTAGTAAGGATTTAAAGATTTTCCAATTAATTATTCATCGGGCCCAGTGTCAAACACAATCTTTTACAGCCATTTGTAATGGTGCGTCTGACTGACACTGGGCAAAAAGTCTGGGAATACTTGTGTGAGATGGTCTGGTAATGAAAGTAGTGGTGTTCATCAATAAACAGTTGTGGAAATTGGAGAAAAAATATGGATATTCCAAATAGAAGCACTGAAGAAAGAAAGACTTGCATTTATATAGCGCTGTTCAGGAACACAGGATATCCCAAAGTGTTTTACAGACAATGAAGTGTAGTCACTGTTATCATGTAGCAAGCGCGGCAGCCAATTTGTGCACAGCAAGCTCCCAAAAAGAGCAATGAGATAATGACCAGATAATCTGTTTTTAGTGATGGTGATTGAGGGATAAATATTGGCCCCAGGACACCTGGGTCTCCTGCTCTGTTGAAACAGTGCCATGGGATCTTTTACGTCCACCCAAGATGGCAGACGGGGCCTCGGTTTAATGCCTCAGCCGAAAGACGGCCCCTCCGACAGTTCAGCACTCCCTCAGCACTGCAGTGGGAGTGTTGGCCTGGATTGTGTGCTCGAGTCTCAGGAGTGGAACTTGAAACCATGACCTTCTGACTCAGAGATAGCTCAAGACTGGATGGTGCAGTTACTTTCAGGATCTGGGCTTTCAGTGCAAGACACGGCTGGCTGAAAAATAAATGGCTACAGACTCTCTCAACCAAGTTCCGAGTCGTCACAAAACTCCTCATAATTTGGCAGCAGGGAATAGTTCATGACTACTCGCCGAGGGGGCTCCTGTCATGAGAACACTAATCAGAAATCCGGGCTTGTGCTGCCCACAATTTTCCAAACTGTTATGTATTGTCTAGGTACATTAAATGTATAAGTACAATGGTGCGCCACAGAGGGCGCTGTGGTAGGAGACCTGAAAGTACCTGCAAGACAGAGTATAAAAGGCTGCCCACCACACCTGAGAGGCACTCTGGAGTTGCACAATAAAGGACTAAGGTCACAGCAGTTACTACAACACGAGACCGTGTGGAGTCAGTGATTTGAGTGCTACATACATTACACTGGCGACAAGAACACGGACGAACCATGCAACCATGGCTACTCTGGGCTCGTTAAAGGATTTTACGGTGGGCAATGATTAGGAGGCCTTCACAGAAAGGCTCGAGTACTACTTCACAGCAAACGACCTGACGGGGAACACGGACGCACTGAGAGAGAAGCATAAGGCGATATTGCTTTCCAGTCGTGGCGATGAGGTTTACTGTCTCGCCAGGGATTTGCTGGCACCCGAGAGCGCCAGGGACAAGTCATATGAGGAGCTGATCGCACTCATTCATGACCAACTGAAACCAAAGGAGAGCATCCTCACAGCCCGGCACAAATTCTACCACCACTGCAGACCTGAGGGCCAGGATGTCACCAAATATGCTGCTGACCTCAGGAGACTCGCGGCGCCGTGTGATTTTGGCACAAATTCTACCACCACTACAGACCTGAGGGTCAGGATGTCACCGAATATGCTGGTGACCTCAGGAGACTCGCGGCGCCGTGTGATTTTGGCATACGCCTTGACGAGGCGTTGCGGGACGTTTTTGTTATGGGGATTGGCCATGAGGGTCTCCTTCACAGGCTGCTATCCACTGAACCTACAGTCACCCTGAAGCAAGCCATCACTATCAGCAGGGCATTCATGACCTCGACTTGCAGCACCAAGTAGATGATCCACACAGTCTCGAACCCGGCCGGCACTGTCCACAGGATAGCGCCCACCATGGACAAAACTGCAGAACGTGGCTCTGCCCGGGGTAGAGAGCACGGACCTCGGGGTCCTGGAACTTAGAGTCTGCCGAGGGGGACTAATCGATAGCACCATGCTGGCGCTGCGGAGGAAGCCATGGGGCTCACTGGTGCAGGTTTGCGGAGTATACATGCAATACCTGCCACACGAAAGGCCACCTTCAGCATATGTGCAAAAGAAATCTGACTCACCGTGTGGCTGAGGAGATGGTAGAGGATCCACCATCCAGCGAGGAGCAGGCAGAAGAAGATGAGGTGCTTGGACTATATATGTGCACCGATGATTCGGCTCCAGTGATTATGGAGGTCAAGATTAATGGAGTCCCAGTGAGTATGGAAGTGGACACTGGATCGGGTCCGTCGTTGATGAGTCAGAGAACTTTTGATAAACTGTGGGTCAACCCAGCTGCACGACCCAAGCTGGTCCCGGTCACGGCGAAGCTGTGTACCTACACCAAGAAACTGATACCTGTTCTTGGCAGAGCGGATGTGCAGATATCTCACGGGGGCGAGACGCATGGTTTACCTTTGTGGGTCATTGCAGGCGATGGGCCGACGCTACTCGGCAGGAGATGGATGGGGAAGGTCCGTGGGAGCTGGGAAGACTTCATTCCTCCACAGACCGCTGTCTCCCGGGTTCCCAAAGAGCAGCGCCGACCGAGCTGGAGGAGAAAGAAGCCACGCACAGACGAGCAGACCCTGGAAGAGCAGGCGTTGTACGGCAAACCTATCGATGGCCGACAAATCGGGGGGGGGGGGGGCCATGTGGAGAAAAAGTCGGGCGGTGGTGATGACGGCTACGGCGGCCGCAGGAGAGGCGGCAGTTACTGGGACAACAGCGGCAGAGGAGCCCATGGTGGCAGAGGAGCCCACGGAGGCGGCCGGCATAACTCGGGAGAACGCGACAGCTACTCGGGTGGGCATAAGAACCAGAGCGGCGGAATACAGCAGCAGTTACGGCAGTTACGGAGGCCACAGGGACTATGACTGATCGAATCGTTCTTGGCTGCTGCTTTCGTCGCTGGAGATTTCTTGGCTGCTGCTTTCTTGGCTGCTGGCTTCTTCACCTCTTTCACCTGGGATCTGTCATAGCGATTTTGAAGGAGTACGAGGCGCCCATGTCCTTGATCTGCTTCAGGGAGCCATTCATCACATTCCTCTTCTTGCCGGGAACCTTGGTTTGAGCGGTGGTGGCAGGAGGAGCCATTCCGGCGGCTGCAGTATCAGTCAGGTCCGCGACTCGTTCTTGGCCGTTTTTCTTTTTTTTCTCTCTTCTTTATCCCCTCTATCCCTTCTTAACTGCAGCAAAACGTCATGGCCAGCGAGCTCAATATGGTGGCGAGCCTCGTGGCTGCAAAGATCAAAAGCAAGCAGCACAACTAAAATGGCGGCGCCCAAGGGAAGCCTCGTGGGAACCACAAGATGGCGTCTTAAAAGGGAAATGCACCCGGGAGCCTTAAAATGCCTTACACCGTTGGCGGTCCCCACAAAAAGACTTTTGTAAGGCAAGAGCGAGTCTAAACGTGTAATGTGATTTGTAAGATGTAGTGATTTAGGATAAGAGTTGATATTTTGATGTTGAATGGCTACTGTGTTTAAAATGATGGATATGAATGATTTACGAAAAGATTTAATACCACGAGGTACAAGTAAAAGGGTTAATGGGTCCGTGACTAACATGCCTAAGAGGCCAATGCGATTTCCGAATTTATGTGATTCATGCAATGGTTCAGCGGCTGCAGATGAGCCGCTAAGGCGACTACTGGGAACAGAGGCAACGCACTAGTTGCGATACCCTGTCTCAGCGCAGCCATCACCTCGGGCAAAAAGGGGCAGTATACCGCCACTGTACCTCACCCAGTGGAGCTGGGATTAAATAACTGTTCAGTGCACCTGCAATCTTTTGACAGAACGTCTGTACCATATATCATACGTACCATACAAATATACTGTCTATGTATACCTGCTTTCTGTTGGAGGTTATACTCGTGTACTTCATCACCCATGTAAGGACTGCAAATACCACATGATTGCACCAGATCGCAAGCATAATCTCTACATGGGGGGGGGGGGGGGAAGAGGGAAATGGATGGTCATGGATTCACACTCACAAACCAACCAGGACGAACAAGGCCGAGGTTACCGGCAATGGCTTTTGGAACTTGGTGGGGGGCGGGGGAGTGAGATGTTATGTATTGTCCAGGTACATTAAATGTATAAGTAGAATGGTGCGCCACAGAGGGCGCTGTGGTGGGAGACCTGACAGTACCTGCAAGACAGAGTATAAAAGGCTGCCCACCACACCTGAGGGGCACTCTGGAGTTGCACAATAAAGGACTACGGTCACAGCAATGTGGAGTCAGTGATTTGAGTGCTGCATACATTACACAAACATTTCCAGAATATGCTGGAAACCTCAGTGGGTCAGGCAGCATCTGTGGAGAGGAAGCAAAGATAACATTTCGGGTCAATGACCCTTAGTCAGAACTGGAGACTGTTCGGAAAGACCGGATTATTAATCAGCACTGAAAGGGGGCAGGGAAGAAAGAAGAAAAGGGAAGGTCTGTGATAGGGTGGAAGACAGGAGAGATTAGAGAGACAAAAGGGAAGGATGGCCCAAATTCAAATGGTAATGCCATGAGTTAGAAAAACATTAGTCAAGATAGGGTGTGAATGGCGGGATAATGACCAGCTTCCATTAGAGACAAGGAGAAAAAAATGAAAGAAACAGGCTCTGGGAGGGGGGAGGGAGGGGGGGCTGGGGGAGCGGAGGGGAGCAGGAGTAGGCCAGTGTTCTCCCTAATTGAAGGGGCCACGCGGGCCACTCACAGTTCCACGCTCGTGGAAAAGCCGGTCGCAGGCTGTGTCTCGGCCGCACGGCTTATAAGAATCGTTGAAACCAGCCCCTCGCGCCTACTCCGCCATTCACTGTCATGGCTGATCTTCGACCTCAACTCCACGTTCCTGCACCATCCCCACATCGCTGGATTCCATTAGTTTCCAAAAATCTAGCGATCTCAGCCATGAATATACTCAATGACTGAGCCTCCAAAACCCTCTGGGGTAGACAATTCCAAAAATTCACAACCATCTGAGTGAAGAAATTTCTCCTCATCTCAGTCCTAAATGACCCACCCCTTTATTCTGAGACTGTGACCCCTGGTTCTAGATTCCCAGTCAGGGGAAACATCCTCTCAGCATCTACCTTGTCAATCCCCTTAAGAATGTTATACATTTCAATGAGATCACCTCTCATTCTTCTAAACTCTAGAGAACATAGGCCGAGTCTACTCAGTTTCTCCTCATAGGACAATCCCCCCATCCCAGGAATCAGCCAACTGAATCTTATTCCACTCCCTCTAAGGTAAGTATATCTTTCCTTAGGTAAGGAGTTCAAAACTGTACACAATACTCCGGGTATGGTCTCATCAAGGCCCTATATAATTTCAGTAAGACATCTTGGGGCCGACTATTGTGTACAGTTTTGGTCTGCTAATCTGAGGAAGGACATTCTTGCTATTGAGGGAGCACAGCGGAGATTCACCAGACTGATTCCCGGGATGGCAGGACTGACATATGAAGAAAGACTGGATCGACTAGGCTTATATTCACTGGAATTTAGAAGAATGAAAGGGGATCTCATAGAAACACGTAAAATTCTGATGGAATTGGACAGGTTAGATGCAGGAAGAATGTTCCCAATGTTGGGGAAGTCCAGAACCAGGGGTCACAGTCTAAGGATAAGGGTAAGCCATTTAGGACCGAGATGAGGAGAAACTTCTTCACTCAGAGAATTGTGAATCTGTGGAATTCTCTACCACAGAGAGTTGTTGAGGCCAGTTCATTAGATATATTCAAAAGGGAGTTAGATGTGGCCCTTACGGCTAAAGGGATCAAGGGGTATGGAGAGAAAGCAGGAATGGGATACTGAAGTTGCTGATCAGCCATGATCTTATTGAATGGTGGTGTCGGCTCGAAGGGCCGAATGGCCTACTCCTGCACCTATTTTCTATGTTTCTATGTTTCTTTCCTTAAGGCCTGTTACACCGCAAATCGGCAGCCACGCTGTGGAGTGGAATGGCCGCCAACTTTTCCTGGAATGGCCGCTGATAGTCCAATTGCCCTTCCAAGGTCTCCCGGCAGTGCCCCCATTCCCCCCACCGCTCCGCTGCTGCCGATCCATGGTAAGCGCATCATCACCGTGTGCACCACTGATCTACACCCCCTCCATGACGGCGACATTCCCCTCGGAAAATTTTCGGCCCGCCCGGCGGTACCAAAACCTGTTTTTTTCCCGGTGGTCCAATGAGGCTGAAGCCTTCTGCAACAGAGATGCGGCTTCCCTTAAAGGGGCGAGCGCACAGCCGTCATGTTTTTTTTGTCTTCTGACCGTCATGTCTGCCCGACGATTATGCCCCCAGGTTTGGCTGGGCCGCCAACAGACAACCTGGCACCCCCCTCCCCCCCAGCCTCTTGGGTGCCAGGCCGCTGGGCCGGCCGAAACCCTCCCTGGTATCCCAGTGGGCCGAAGTTTTAACATCGCGGAGGCTCTCCCCTTTAAGTGAAGGGGAGAGCTGTGGTGACGCGGTGTCGTGATGATGTCATCGCGGCGACCACCCCGCAGCTCCCCCAACTTCCGCCCCTCTCGTGTTGTCCATTAATAGCAACTTCCGGATCCGAATAAAAAAAACAACAAAGAGCGGAATTTCACCCAAGAGGCGACCTGAACCACAGCTGCGGTAAAAACCATTCAAACGGGTGCAATTTTAACTCCTTTACTCTTCTCCGGCTCTTTACCTTTCTGCCATTGTTCATTGTTCATAGGTTTATATGTAACCTTCAGGGCTGCTGACCAAGGGTCGTGCGGTTCTTTGTTGGCCGGCGCAGACACGATGGGCCAAAATGGCTTCCTTCTGTGCTGTAAATTTCTATGTTTCTACCCCGATCATTTTGTAATAAAGGCCAACATACCTTTTGTTTTTCTAATTGCTTGCTGTACCTGCATGTTAACTTTCAGCCATTTGTGTACAAGGACACCCAGGTCCCTCTGAACACCAACATTTCCCAATCTCTCACACATTAAAAAAATATTTGGCTTTTCTATTTTTCCTACCAAAGTGGATAACTTAACTCTTCTCCGCATTATACTCCATCTGCCATGTTCTTGCCCACTCATTTAACCTGTCTACATCACTTTGCATCTTCCTCACAATTTATTTTCCCACCTAGCTTTATATCGTCAGCAAAGTTGGATACATTACACTCGTTCCCCTCATCTAAGTCATTAATATCGCTTGTAAATAGCTGAGGCCCCAGCACTGATCCCTGCGGTACCCCACTAGTTACAGCCTGCCAACTGGAAAATGATCCATTTATCCCTACTCTCTGTTTTCTGTCCATTAACCAAACCTCAATCCATGCTAATATATTACCCCCAATCCTATGTGCCCTAATTTTGTGTAATAACCTTTTGTGTACCCTAGCATGGAGTTCGAGGAGGAGGAAGAGAACTGGGGCAGAGGAGATAAACAAAGTTTAGGATTCGTTACGAGTTCCCATAGCCCAGAAAGCTGTGAGCCCTGACAATTAACAAGACAGACTCATACTACTGAGGAATATACTCTGTTACTGAATCACAATATCCTTGTATATATTATATTGTGTTTCTGAAATGAGTCATATTAATCCTTTGCGTTATCAGTCCACTTTTGGCATTTTTGTGAAATTAGTCACAGCATGAGGCATTTTCAATTATTGTGAAGAATCTTTAAAGAACTTCCTTGTATTGTGCAATCGCGTCTCACTTCACGAGATAAAAATCAAGAATCTGTCTGTGTCAGATAAAACACACAGAATGTTAAATGCCACATTAGAGTTAGCACAAGAAAATCTTCCCAATTCTCTCCCCTCCGGAAGTTACAATGGGGGAGAAATTCCTCTGTCCTGCACCTCCTGTTAACACCTCCGGGAGGTGCTAACGGGGCGCGGAACTATTTTCGCCATGGGGTGGGGGGGGGGGGGGGGAGGGGAAGCAACTGGCTCCCGCTAAATTGCGCATGGGTTAGCGGAGACGCAAAAACGGTAGTACCCTGCCCCTGCCAGTAGTTCCCCAGGACCATCGCCTCCGGCAATTCATCATCATAGGCAGTCCCTCGAAACGAGGATGACTTGCTTCCACGCCGAAAAGGAATGAGTTCATTGATGTTTCAATCAGGGACCTAATATTCCAGATCCCGAGCTGGAATAGCTGAAGGGTGGAAGATGCCTGTGCGTGGATTTTTTTAACGTGGGGTGGCCGTTGCACACCAGCCACCACACGGGCTTGACAGAGCTAGGTCTTGGTCCAGTGGCAAGGATTGGCCAAGACAACTGGAGACCTGCTCTGCTGCACAGACCTAGTGCACACACATATCACAGTGTGGGCTGGCCCGTGCTGCCCCTGGGCCCCGAACTCACGCCTCTCCTGCGCCCCAACCTCGCCGCTCCTACATCATCGCTGTGCGTGGCGACCCCTTTTTGCCCCGCAGCGGAAATCGGCCAGCGCCCCATGAGGCCGCTGATGACAGTGCCCGTGCCAACCTCACGGGTCGCAACCAGGCTGGTCACTCATCGCAGGGCGAACCTTGATGGGCAGATGCGGTGCAACCCCGCACCAACATCTTTTATTCCCCCCTCCCGACCATGGGAGGTGGGCCATTCCCAGCTCCTTCCGCAGGACCCAGGCCGTGGTCATGCAGCCCCGGCGTTCCATCTCAGTGCCCGCTGCGGCCACGTGCCCTGGTGGCCCAGTGCAGGCCTTCAAAAGGTCTGCAGAGCATGCAGCGTTCCCCCCCCCCCTCCCCCCTTGAACGGAAGGGGAGGGGCGCTGAAACTCGTCAGCGCCACACTGAGAGGCTGCGTAGCACTCCCGAATCTGCCCCAATGGGATGTGGAGGGTGCGACATTGCGCTTCACTTCCTGTGAGGGGCAGTAACTGGAATTTCGCAGTCAGGGGGCGGGACTTCCACGCCGGGCTCAGGAAGTCCTGCCTCTCCTCGGTTACCACCCCCAAACGGGGCCTAACCGAACTTCGCCCCCTATATTTTTTGATATGTTCTCTGGATGTGAGCAATTCTAACAAGGCTGCTAACCCTGGCTCAGTGGGTAGTGCTCTCGCCGCCTCTGAGTCACAAGGCTGTGGGGTTCAAGTCCCACTCCAGAGACTTGAACACATAAATCCAGGCCGGTACTTTAGTGCCAGTGCTGAAGGAGCACTGCACTGTCAGAGGTGCTGACGTTTGGATGAGAAGTTAAACCGAGGCCCCGTCTGCCCTCTCAGGTGGGCGTAAAGGATCCCATGGCCACTATTCAAAGAAAATAAGTGGCGTTCTCCCTAGTGTCCTGGACAATATTTATCCCTCAACCAACACCTAAAAACAGATGATCTGGTCATTGCTGCCTGTGGGAGCTTGCTATGCGCAAATCGGCTGCCGCGTTTCCTATATTACAACAGTGACCACACTCCAAAAAGGTTGTACAGTCATTGGTTGCAATCCACTTTGGGAGGTCCTGATGTTGTGAAAGGCGCCATGTAAATGCAGGTTGGTTTATACCCGACCCTATTTGCCTGGACTACTGTGTGGATTGTGAGGTGACTGCAGAGAATATTAGGTAATGTGGACTAGGCTGGACGTGCAGATTCCCTTCACTCAATGTCACAAGTGAACCAGTTGAGTTTTTACAACAATTTTGGTTCCTGCGACAGATGACAAATTCACCACCATAACTTACCACAGCGGGATTCGAAATCGCAACCTCTAAGCTCTCGTCCCACAGCCGCTATCCCACCCTCACTGGCATCTGTAATGTATTTGTTTCATGGGTTCTTTGCTTAAGAATTCATAGCAACACATTGCTGTTAAGAATTAGTTGGTTTATTAACAAAGGTTTAACAATCACACTACACATTACCAGTTCATCCACTGGGCTCACAACCACCTGCCCCATCGTGGATACCCCTGAACCCAACTGGCTGGGGTTTTATTGAGTCTTGTGAACATCACATGACTGGCTAAGCAACTCACAATGCAACAGCTCTGCAACTATTTTAGTTGCACCTATAAATCAAATTTAAATCAAGTGCCCCCTGATTAAAGGGGGTACCAAAACTGACACATTAAACAGACTAACTTTTAACAATTTATGGTTCAAATTAAAATGTGGTTGCCGGGGGTGATGATGCACTCCAGTCTCTCCAGTGCCCACCTCTCGCGGAAGGCCGTGAGCAACAACTCTACAAACCTGTGAGTATACTCAGAGGCGCATACATTGCTACGCATTACTCCATAGGCAGCCCTCAAATACCTTGTGCAATTTTTCAAGTGACGGTAACAGTGGATGAAAGAAAAGAAAGACTTGCATTTGTATAGCGCCTTTCACGACCACCGGATGTCTCAAAACGCTTTGCAGCCAATGAAGTACTTTTTAAAGTGTAGAAGCTGTTTCCACTGGCAGGTGGGTCGGTAACCAGGGGGACACAGATTTAAGACAATTGGCCAAACAACCAGAGAGAGAGATGGGAATTTTTGTTTTACGCAGCGAGTTGTTGTGATCTGGAACGCGCTGCCTGAAAGGGCGGTGGGAGCAGATTCAATAGTAACTTTCAAATAGGAGTTGGATAAATACTTGAAGTGGGGGGGGCGGGGGGGGGGGGAGAATTGAATGGCTGTGAGGAAAGAGCAGGGGGAGGGCGGGACTACTGGGATCGCTCTCTCAAAGAGCCGACGGGCGCGATGGGCTGAACGGCCTCCTTCTGCGCTGTGACGTTCTCTGGCTCTATAAGAGGAAGGAACAGAGGGAGATAATCAGAGCAGCGGGAGGAGGCCGGGTGAGGTATGCGTGGAATGGTGAGTGTTAGCAAACTGGGAAGATAAGACAGTCGATACTGGGTAAACTATCTACGGCGCCAGGTATTATAGAGAACCAGATCCATTTTATAGCTGTGGTTAAATATTATGCAGGAGTCTGTGGCTGGGAGCTGCTGTAAGTGCTGATCAATGGAGTGCTGCTTTGTTATATTACTGCTTATCACCGCAGACTGTCAGTGCCTTTTAAGCGTGCAAGCTGTTTTCATTAGGTTCCAATGCAGATTAAAAAGTCATTAAAGTGGTTCTTGCATTCATGTCTTGCTGCTGCTGTGGATGATGTACCATTGATACACGACAATAAGGAGCAGGCCAGCTGTCCCTGACCTCCTGTATTATCTGATGTATTCAGCATTTATAACCCAGCGCTGAGAGAGAGAGAGAGAGAGAGAAAAAACAACAAGCTCACAGCAGTCAGACCGACTGGCTCCTCTCAAACCCAGTTGTCCAGACAGGGTGGGTGGTGGAGGGGAGGGGGACACCTCCCTTCATGGGCACTGCTTTCACAGGGGTCAGCTAAACACACCAATGGCACCTCCTCTTAAACCCCCTCCCCTCCCGACCCCACATCTGCTCCCCTCTCCCAGGCCTCTTCCTCAGCTTCCTGGGACCCGAAACTATCTGGGGCTGTCGATCCCGAGCGGCAGTGTCTGCAGGGAGAGCGATGGTGACAGACGCAGGCTCTGCCATTGCAGACAATTCACACTGTCCGCTTCCATCAGTGAGCTCCTAACTCTCTCCCGACCCCATCACATCCTCCCACCTCGTGTACCAGCCATACGTGCCCACCTCCAGCCATTCGTTTCTGCTTCTCTCTTCCAGTGTTTAATTCAGCTGCTTAAAAGAGGCGTCTTTTTTTTAATACACTCCATGGATTGAACTTAAAGGGCCACCCCTCCACCTCCTCCCCTCCCCACCCCTCCTCCTCCCCTCCCCTCCACCTCCTTCCCTCCCCACCCCTCCTCCCCGCCCCTCCTCCTCCCCTCCCCTCCCCACCCCTCCCCTCCCCACCCCTCCTCCACCCCTCCCGTCCACCTCCTCCCCTCCCCACCCCTCTCCCCGCCCCTCCTCCTCCCCTCTCCTCCCCTCCTCTCCTCCCTTCCCCACCCCTTCCCTCACCACCCCTCCTCCCCCTCCCTCCTCACCCCTCCTCTTCCTCTCCACCCCTCCCCCCCACCCCTCCTCCTCCTCTCCCGCCCTCCTCCTCCTCCCTCCCTCCTCCTCCTCCCCCTCCCTGCCTCTCCTCCCTCCCTCACCCCTCCTCCTCCCCGTCCCCACCCCTCCTCCTCCTCTCCCCTCCCCACCCCTCCTCCTCCCCTCCCCTCCACCTCCTGTCCCTCCCCACCCCCCTCCCCGCCCGCCTCCTCCCCTCCCTCCCCACCCCTCCACCTCCTCCCCTCCCCACCCCTCCTCCACCCCTCCCCTCCACCTCCTCCCCTCCCCACCCCTCCTCCTCCCCTCCTCCCCGCCCCTCCTCCTCCCCTCTCCTCCCCTCCTCCTCCCTTCCCCACCCCTTCCCTCACCACCCCTCCTCCCCCTCCCTCCTCACCCCTCCTCTTCCTCTCCACCCCTCCCCCCCACCCCTCCTCCTCCTCTCCCCCGCCCTCCTCCTCCTCCCCTCCCTGCCCCTCCTCCTCCCTCCTCACCCCTCCTCCTCCCGTCCCCACCCCTCCTCCTCCTCCTCCCCTTCCCTCCCCACCCCTCCTCCTCTCCCCGCCCCTCCTCCTCCTCCCTTCCAACCCTCCCCCCAACCCTCCTCCTTCCCTCCTCCTCGTCCCATCTCTCGTCCTCCCCTCCCCACCCCTCCCTTCCCCCCCCGCTCCGCACATTGGACTATTTTTAGTCGCCGTTCCTGGAATTTCTGCCCTTGTCACCAGACAATTGCCCAAAGCCTCAGACATCAGCCATTGCCTGCGTGTTGCCACAGAGGTTACATTTCCCAGTCACAAAGTCTTGGGAGATTAAAGTGAAGGTGCCCGACCCAGTTAACCCTGTCCTTGCTGTATCGCACAGCTCCGAAGCTGTTATTGAAGAAAACATTTGTATTTTCTTTAGCGCCTGACACACGCCTCTCAGAAACATCTCAAAGTGCTTTGCATGCAATGAATTCCATTTCAACAGACCATGACCATTGTAAAGTAGGCAAATTCAGCAACCACTTTGCATACAGCAATGTTCCACAAGCAACAATGGGAATGAACGAATAATGAACTGATCTGTTTTTTGTGGTGTTGTCTTCCTTGTTTTCAACCCCCTCCATGGCCTCGCCCCTCCCTATCTCTGTAACCTTCTCCAGCCCCACAACCCTTTGCGCTCCTCCAATTCTGGCCTCTTGAGCATCCCCGATTTCCATCGCTCCACCATTGACAGCCATGCCTTCAGCTGCCTGGGCCCTAAGCGCTGGAATTCGCTCCATAAACCTCACCGCCTCTCTTATTCTCTCTCCTGCTTTAAGTCGCTCGTTAAAACCTATCTCTTTGACCAAACATTTCGTCACCTGTCCTGATATATCCTTATGTGGTTCGATGTCAAATTCTGTTTGATAATCGCTCCTGTGAAGCGCCTTGGGACGTTTTACTACGTTAAAGGCGCTCTATAGATACAAGTTGTTGTTGTTGTCGGGTTGAGGGAGGAAGGAACTTTTTTGAAGTGTAGTCGTTGTCGTAATGTAGGGAAACAATGCAGCCAATACGCACACAGCAAGATCCCACAAACAGCAAATTAGATAAATGACCAGATAACCTGCTTATTAGTCATGTTGGTTGACAGATCCTGAGAGATCGTGGCGGAGGAGCGTTGAGAGATCGTGGCGGAGGAGCGTTGAGAGATCGTGGCGGAGGAGCGGTGAGAGATCGTGGCGGAGGAGTGGTGAGAGATCGTGGCGGAGGAGCGGCGAGAGATCATGGCGGAGGAGCGGCGAATGTTTGTGGTGGAGGAGCGACAAGAGATCGTGGCGGAGGAGCGGTGAGAGATCAGCGGCGGGAGATCATGGCGGAGGCGCGGCGAATGTTTGTGGTGGAGGAGCGACAAGAGATCGTGGCGGAGGAGCGGTGAGAGATCAGCAGCAAGAGGTTGTGGCGGAGGTGTGGCAAATGAGGGTGCGGGGCCCAGAAAAGTGGAGGGCCCAGGGGCAGCAGAGCAGGTCTACAGTCGTCCTGGTTAACCCTTGCCACTGGATAAAGGCTTAGCTCTGTCAAGCCCGTGTGGTGGCTGGTGTGCAGCGGTCACCACACGTTAAAAAAATCCACACACAGGCATCTTCCACCCTTGGAATTCAAGACTGGAATATCGGGTCCTCCATTGAAACATCTGCAAACTCATCCCTTTTGGTGTGGAAGCAAGTCATCCTCGTTCGAGGGACCGCCCATGATGATGATGGTTGAGGGATAAATATTGGTCCAGGACACCGGGGAGACGACCCCTGCTCTTCTTCGAAATAGTCGCCGCGGGATCTTCTATGTCCACCTGGGGCCTCGGTTCAACGTCTCATCTGAAGGCTTTTGAATACAGGCAGGTTACCAGTAGACTGAGGGAAAGGCATATAAAATAAACGATGCAGAGCTATAAAGGCATCAACATGTTGTCAGCAAATTGTGACTTCTGTTCTACAAAGATGCTGAGAGACTTATAATCATGAGTATCCTGTCAGAAGAGCCATAAACTGCAGAGCAGGATTGTCTTGGATATTGCTGTGAGCAAAGACCCAGGAGAAAACTCATAGGGGAATTATAAACAATTGTGTCACTGTTGAAATGTGGGAAACACGGCAGCCAATTTGCACACAGCAAGCTCCCACAAACACCAATGAGATAAAGATCAGATAATCTGTTTTTTAGTGATGTTGATTGAAGGATAAATATTGTCCAGGACACTAAGAGAACTCTCCTGCTCTCTTCAAATAGTGCAACGGGATCCTTTACGTTTACCTGCCTCGGTTTAAGTCTCATCTGAAAGACGGCAGCTACTGACAGTGCGGCATTCCCTCAGCGCTGCACTGGAGAGTCAGCCTAGATTATGTACTTAGGTCTGGAGTGGGACTTAAACTCATAACCTTCTGACTCAGAGGCAGAAAATGCTGCCCACCTAATGAAGCAATACTGCTGGGAACTGTCCTTCCCAAACCAACAGTTCTACAGAATCTAATCAAGACGAACCAGTTGGCTGCCCGTCGTGTTGATGTGGGATTCAGGTTTTGTGACTATACAAAGCTACCTCAGAAAGCAAACTGTGAGGAGGACACAAAGAGGCTGAAACAGGATATAGGCCAGCTAAGTGATTGGGCAAGTGGGTGGCAGATGCAGTATAATGTGGGGAAGTGTGAAATTATCCACTTTGGTAGGAAGAATGGATAAGCAGAATAAAAGGTGAGAGACTAGTAAATGTTGGATTCAGAGGGATTTAGGTGTCCTTGTACACAAATCACAGAAAGGTATAAGCACGTAATTAGGAAAGCAAATGGTATGTTAACCTTTATTGCAAGCAGGTTGCAGTATAAGAGTAAGGAAGTCTGGCTGCAATTATATAGGTCTTTTGTATGACCGTACCTTGAGTACTGTGTACAGTTTTGGTCTCTTTACAATGTCTCCGCAAGATCCTACAAATCCCCTGGGAGGACAGGCGCACCAACATCAGTGTCCTCATTCAGGCTCACATCCCCAGCATTGAAGCACTGACCACACTTGATCAGCTCCGCTGGGCAGGCCACATAGTCCGCATGCCAGACACGAGATTCCCAAAGCAAGCGCTCTACTTGGAGCTCCTTCATGGCAAACGAGCCAAAGCTGGGCAGCGGAACCGCTACAAGGACACCCTCAAAGCCTCCCTGATAAAGTGCAACATCCCCACTGACACCTGGGAGTCCCTGGCCCGAGACCGCCCTAAGTGGAGGAAGTGCATCCGAGAGGGCGCTGAGCACCTCGAGTCTCGTCGCCGAGAGCATGCAGAAAACAAGCACAGACAGCGGAAAGAGCGTGCGGCAAACCAGTCCCACCCACCCCTTCCCTCAACAACTATCTGTCTCACCTGTGACAGAGTCCGTGGCTCTCGTATTGGACTGTTCAACCACCAAAGAACTCACTTCAGGAGTGGAAGCAAGTCATCCTCGATTCCGAGGGACTGCCTATAATGATGATGACCTAAGGAAGGATATACTTGCCTTAGAGGGGGTGTAACAAAGGTGCACTAGACTGATTCCTGGGATGAGAGGGCTGTCCTATGAGGAGCGAATGAATAGAATGGGCCTATATACTCTGGAGTTTAGAAGTATGAGAGGTGATCTCATTGAAATGTATAAAATACTTAGAAGGCTTGACAGAGTAGATGCTGAGAGGCTGTTTCCCCTGGCTGGAGAGTCTAGAACTAGGGGTCACAGTCTCAGGATAAGGGGTCGGCCATTTAAGACAGAGATGAGGAGGAATTTCCACTCAGAGAGTTGTGAATCTTTAAAGTTCTCCACCCCAGAGACCTGTGGATGTTCAGTCGTTGAGCATATTTAAGGCTGAGAGTGATAGATTTTTGGACTCTAGGGAATCGAGGGATATGGGGATAGTGCAGGAAAGTGGAGTTAAAGTAGAAGATCAGCCATGATCTTATTGAATGGCGGAGCAGGCTCGAGGGGCTGAATGGCCTATTCCTGCTCCTATTTTTTATGTTCTTATGTTCAACCTGGACTGTAGCAATTTCCCACTGTGTCGGTAACTATAGCAACACAATAATTCAATTTCTTCTGGAAAATTCTCTCACTGTTGTCTTTTCAGCCATTATCCTCTTCCTTTCTTGATAAGGTCCACAATGGAAAATAGCCAAACAATTGCCTGCAGCCAAGTAAAACTTTGTATAAAAACACAAGTCAGGCCACAATCCACAAAGGA